>NC_053023.1:741477615-741683824 GCF_003073215.2 Triticum urartu
ATCTACAAGGGTATGTAGATGCACTCTCCTTCCCCTCGTTGCTAGTCTCTCCATAGATAGATCTTGGTGACACGTAGGAAAATTTTGAATTTCTGCTACGTTCCCCAACAGTGGCATCATGAGCTAGGTCTATTGCGTAGATTCTATGCACGAGTAGAACACAAAGTAGTTGTGGGCGTTGATTTTGTTCAATATGCTTGCCGTTACTAGTCTTATCTTGATTCGGCGGCATCGTGGGATGAAGCGGCCCAGACCAACCTTACACGTACTCTTACGTGAGACCGGTTCCACCGACTGACATGCACTAGTTGCATTAGGTGGCTGGCGGGTGTCTGTCTCTCCCACTTTAGTCGGATCGGATTCGATGAAAAGGGTCCTTATGAAGGGTAAATAGCAATTGGAATATCACGTTGTGGTTTTGCATAGGTAAGAAACGTTCTTGCTAGAAACCCATAGCAGCCACGTAAAACATGCAAACAACAATTAGAGGACGTCTAACTTGTTTTTGCAGGGTATGCTATGAGATGTGATATGGCCAAAAGGATGTGATGAATGATATATGTAATGTATAAGATTGATCATGTTCTTGTAATAGATGATCATGGAGCCCCAAGATGGAGATCAAAGGAGCTACATGATATTGGCCATATCATGTCACTATTTGATTGCATGTGATGTTTATCATGTTTATACATCTTGTTTGCTTAGAACGACGGTAGTAAATAAGATGATCCCTTACAACAATTTCAAGAAGTGTTCTCCCCTAACTATGCACCATTGCTACAGTTCGTCGTTTCGAAGCACCACGTGTTAATCGGGTGTGATAGATCCTTACGTTCACATACAACGGGTGTAAGACAGTTTTACACAGCAAAAACACTTAGGGTTAACTTGACGAGCCTAGCATGTACAGACATGGCCTCGGAGCACAGAAGACCGAAAGGTCGAGCATGAGTCGTATAGAAGATACGATCAACATGATGATGTTCACCGACGTTGTCTAGTCCGTCTCACGCACAGATCGGACACGGCCTAGTTCACCCGGATCATGTAATCACTTAGATGACTAGAGGGATGTCTATCTAATTGGGAGTTCATAAGATGAACTTAATTATCCTGAACATAGTCAAAAGATCTTCGCAAATTATGTCGTAGCTCGTGCTTCAGTTCTACTGTTTAGATATGTTCCTAGAGAAAAAATTTAGTTGAAAGTTGATAGTAGCAATGATGCGGACTAGGTCCGTAAACTGAGGATTGTCCTCATTGCTTCTTAGAAGGCTTATGTCCTTAATGCACCGCTCAGTGTGCTGAGCCTCGAACATTGTCTGTGGATGTTGCGAACATCTGACATACACATTTTGATAACTACGTGATAGTTCAGTTAAACGGTTTAGAGTTGAGGCACCGAAGACGTTTTTGAAACGTCACGAAACATATGAGATGTTTTGAGGGCTGAAATTGGGATTTCAGGCTCGTGCCCACGTCAAAAGGTATAAGACCTCCGACGATTTTCTTAGCCTGCAAACTAAGGAGAAAAGCTCAATTGTTGAGCTTGTGCTCAGATTGTCTGAGTACAACAATCATTTGAATCGAGTGGGAGTTGATCTTCCAGATGAGATAGTGATGTTTCTCCGAAGTCATTACCACCAAGCTGCTAGAGCTTCGTGATGAACTATAATGTATCAGGGACATATATGATGATCCTTGAGATATTCGCGATGTTTGACACCGCGAAAGTAGAAATCAAGAAGGAGCATCAATTGTTGATGGTTAGTGAAACCACTAGTTTCAAGAAGGGCAAGGGCACGAAGGGATACTTCATAAAACGGCAATTCAGCTGCTGCTCTAGTGAAGAAACCCAAGGTTGAACCCAAACCCGAGACTAAGTGCTTCTGTAATAAAGGGAACAGCCACTGGAGCAGAATTACCCTAGATACTTGGTAGATTAGAAGGCTGGCAAGGTCGATAGAAGTATATTGGATATACATTATGTTAATGTGTACTTTACTAGTACTCCTAGTAGCACCAGGGTATTAGATACCGGTTCGGTTGCTAAGTGTTAGTAACTCGAAATAAAAGCTACGGAATAAACGGAGACTAGCTAAAGGTGAGCTGATGATATGTGTTGGAAGTGTTTTCAATGTTGATATGATCAAGCATCGCAAGCTCCCTCTACCATCGAGATTGGTGTTTGCGTTGAGCATAGACATGATTGGATTATGTCTATCGCAATACGGTTATTCATTTAAGGAGAATAATGGTTACTCTGTTTATTTGAATAATACCTTCAATGGTCTTGCACCTAAAATGAATGGTTCATTGAAATCTTGATCGTAGTGATACACATGTTCATGCCAAAAGATAGTAATGATAGTACCACCTACTTGTGGCACTGCCACGTAAGTCATATCGGTATAAAACGCATGAAGAAGCTCCATGTTGATGGATCTTTGGGCTCACTCGTTTTTGAAAAGTTTGGGACATGCGAACCATGTCTATTGGTATATATGCATGAAGAAACTCCATGCAGATGGACCGTTTTGTACTCGCTTGATTTTGAATCACTTGAGACATGCAAATCATACCACATGGGCAAGATGACTGAAAGCCTCGTTTCCAGTAAAATGGAACTAGAAAGCAACTTGTTGGAAGTAACACATTTTGATGTGTGCAGTCCAATGAGTGCTGAGGCATGTAGTGAATATCATTATGTTCTTACTTCACAGATGATTTGAGTAGATGTTGAGTATATTTACTTGATGAATCACGAGTTTGAATTATTGAAAGGTTCAAGTAATTTCAGGGTGAAGTTGAAAGATCGTCGTGACAAGAGGATAAAGTATCTATGATATGATCATAGAGATGAATATCTGAATTACGAGTTTGGCACAGAATTAAGACATTGTGGAAATTGTTTCACAACTAATACAGCCTGGAACACCATAGTGTGATGGTGTGTCCGAACATCATAACTGCACCCTATTGGATATGATGCATACCATGATGTCTCTTATCGAATTACCATAATAGTTTATGGGTTAAGCATTAGAGACAACCACATTCACTTTAAAAAGGGGCACCACGTAATTCCGATGAGATGACACCGTATGAACTATGGTTTAGAGAAACCTAAGCTGTCATTTCTTAAAAGTTTGGGGCTGCGACGCTTATGTGAAAAAGTTTCAGGTTGATAAGCTCGAACCCAAAGCGGATAAATGCATCTTCATAGGACACCCAAAACAGTTGGGTATACCTCCTGTCTCAGATCCGAAAGCAATAAGGGATTGTTTCTGGAATCAGGTCCTTTCTCGAGGAAAAGTTTCTCTCGAAAGAATTGAGTGGGAGGATGGTGGAGACTTGATGAGGTTATTGAACCGTTACTTCAACTAGTGTATAGCAGGGCACAAAGAGTTGTTCCTGTGGCACCTACACCAATTGAAGTGCAAGCTTATGATATTGATCATGAGACTTCAGATCAAGTCACTACCAAACATCGTAGGATGACAAGGATGCGTACTACTTCAGAGTGGTACGTAACCCTGTCTTAGAAGTCATGTTGCTAGACAACAATGAACCTACGAGCTATGGAGAAGCGATGGTGGGCCCGGATTCCGATAAATGGCTCGAGGCCATATAATCCGAGAGAGGATCCATATATGAAAACAAAGTGTAGACTTTGGAAGAACTACTTGATGGTCATAAGGCTGTTAGATACATATGGATTTTAAAAGGAAGACGGACAATGATGGTAAATGTCACCATTAAGAAAGCTCGACTTGTCGTTAAGATGTTTTTCGACAAGTTCAAGGAGTTGACTATGATGAGACTTTCTCACTCGTAGTGATGCTAAGAGTCTGTTGGAATTATATTAGCGATTACTGCATTATTTATGAAATCTTGCAGATAGGATGTCAAAACATTGTTTCCTCGATGATTTTCTTGAGGAAAGGTTGTATGTGATACAACCAGATGGTCTTGTCAATCCTGAAAGATGCTAATAAGTATGCAAAGCCCTAGCAATCCTTCTAAGGACTGGAGTAAGCATCTCGGAGTTGGAATGTATGCTTTGATAAGATGATCAAAGTTTTGGGTGTATACAAAGTTTATGAGAAACTTGTATTTCCAAAGAAGTGAGTGGGAGCACTATAGAATTTCTGATGAGTATATGTTGTTGACATATTGTTGATCAGAAATGACGTAGAATTTCTGGAAAGCATATAGGGTTATTTGGAAAGTGTTTTTCAATGGAAAGCCTGGATTAAGCTACTTGAACATTGAGCATCAAGATCTATAAGGATAGATCAAAACGATTAATGGTACTTTCAAAATGAGCACATACCATGACATGATCTTGAAGGTGTTCAAGATGGATCAGTCAAAGAAGGAGTTCTTGCCTTAGTTGTAAGGTATGGAGTTAAGACTTAAAGCTCGACCGCGGCAGAATAGAGAGAAAGGACGAAGGTCGTCCCCTATGCTTAAGACATAGGCTCTACAGTATGCTATGCTGTGTACCGCACCTGAAGTGTGCCTTGCCATGAGTCAGTCAAGGGGTACAAGAGTGATCCATGAATGGATCACAGGACAGCGGTCAAAGTTATCCTTAGTAACTAGTGGACTAAGGAAGTTTCTCGGTTATGGAGGTGGTAAAAAGAGTTCGTCGTAAAGGGTTACGTCGATGCAAGCTTAACACCTATCCGGATAGCTCTGAGTAGAGATACCGGATGCATATAATGGAGCAACAATTTAGAATAGCTCCAAGTAGAACAGTTATTTGGAATAGCTCCAAATAGAACGTGGTAACTACATCTAGGAGATGACATAGAAATTTGTAAAGTACATAAGGATCTGAATGTTTCGGACCCGTTGACTAAAACCTCTCTCACAAGCAACATGATCAAACCTAAAACTCATTGAGTGTTAATCACATAGTGATGTGAACTAGACTACTGACTCCAGTAAACTCTTGGGTGTTAGTCACATGGCGATGTGACCTGTGAGTGTTAATCACATGGCGATGTGAACTAGATTATTGACTCTAGTGCAAGTGGGAGACTGTTGGAAATATGCCCTAGAGGCAATAATAAATTGGTTATTATTATATTTCCTTGTTCATGATAATCGTTTATTATCCATGCTATAATTGTATTGATAGGAAACTCAGATACATGTGTGGATACATAGACAACACCATGTCCCTAGTAAGCCTCTAGTTGACTAGCTCGTTGATCAATAGATGGTTACGGTTTCCTAACCATGGACATTGGATGTCGTTGATAACGGGATCACATCATTAGGAGAATGATGTGATGGACAAGACCCAATCCTAAGCCTAGCACAAAGATCGTGTAGTTCGTATGCTAAAGCTTTTCTAATGTCAAGTATCATTTCCTTAGACCATGAGATTGTGCAACTCCCGGATACCGTAGGAATGCTTTGGGTGTATCAAACGTCACAACGTAACTGGGTGACTATAAAGATGCATTACGGGTATCTCCGAAAGTGTCTGTTGGGTTGGCACGAATCGAGACTGGGATTTGTCACTCCGTGTAAACGGAGAGGTATCTCTGGGCCCACTCGGTAGGACATCATCATATGCGCAATGTGACCAAGGAGTTGATCACGGGATGATGTGTTACGGAACGAGTAAAGAGACTTGCCGGTAACGAGATTGAACAAGGTATCGGATACCGACGATCGAATCTCGGGCAAGTAATACCGATAGACAAAGGGAATTGTATACGGGATTGATTGAATCCTTGACATCGTGGTTCATCCGATGAGATCATCGTGGAACATGTGGGAGCCAACATGGGTATCCAGATCCCGCTGTTGGTTATTGATCGGAGAGTCATCTCGGTCATGTCTGCATGTCTCCTGAACCCGTAGTACTACACACTTAAGGTTCGGTGACGCTAGGGTTGTAGAGATATTAGTATGCGGTAACCCGAAAGTTGTTCGGAGTCCCGGGATGATCCCGGACGTCATGAGGAGTTCCGGAATGGTCCGGAGGTAAGAATTATATATAGGAAGTGCTATTTCGGCCATCGGGACAAGTTTCGGGGTCACCGGTATTGTACCGGGACAATCGGAAGGGTCCCGGGGGTCCATCGGGTGGGGCCACCTGCCCCGGGGGGCCACATGGGCTGTAGGGGGGGAGCCTTGGCCTATATGGGCCAAGGGCACCAGCCCCAAGAGGCCCATGCGCCAAGAGATGGGAAAAGGGGAGAGTCCTAAAGGGGGAAGGCACCTCCGAGGTGCCTTGGGGAGGATGGACTCCTCCCCCCCTTGGCCGCACCCTTCCTTGGAGGAAGGGGCAAGGGCTGCGCCTCCCCCTCTCCCTTGGCCCTATATATAGTGGGGAAAAGGAGGAGCAAACCAATCTAAGGCCTGGCGCCTCCCTCTCCCTCCCGTGACACATCTTCCTCCTCCCGCAGCGCTTAGCGAAGCCCTGTTGGAATCCCGCTACTTCCACCACGCCGTCGTGCTGCTGGATCTCCATCAACCTCTCCCTCCTCCTTGCTGGATCAAGGCATGGGAGACGTCTCCGTTCCGTACGTGTGTTGAACGCGGAGGTGCCGTCCGTTCGGCGCTAGGATCATCGGTGATTTGAATCACGACGAGTACGACTCCATCAACCCCGTTCACTTGAACGCTTCCGCTTAGCGATCTACAAGGGTATGTAGATGCACTCTCCTTCCCTCGTTGCTAGTCTCTCCATAGATAGATCTTGGTGATACGTAGGAAAATTTTGATTTCTGCTACGTTCCCCAACAACACCTTCTATCACAGATCTGAAGGCAAGACTTTTGTTGCTAAGTTCGGAAACTTTCTGGAGAAGGAGTTTCTCTCGAAAGAAGTGAGTGGGAGGAAAGTAGAACTTGACGAGGTAACTGTACCTGCTCCCTTATTGGAAAATAGTGCATCACATAAAACTGTTTCTGTGAAGCCTACACCAATTAGTGAGGAAGCTAATGATAAAGATCATGAAACTTCAGAACAAGATACTACTGAACCTCGTAGATCAACCAGAGTGAGATCCGCACCAGAGTGGTACGGTAATCCTGTTCTGGAAGTCATGCTACTAGATCATGATGAACCTACGAACTATGAAGAAGCGATGGTGAGCCCAGATTCCGCAAAATGGCTTGAAGCCATGAAATCTGAGATGGGATCCATGTATGGAACAAAGTATGGACTTTGGTTGACTTGCCCAATGATCGGCAAGCAATTGAGAATAAATGGATCTTCAAGAAGAAGACAGACGCTGACGGTAATATTACTGTCTACAAAGCTCGAACTTGTCGCAAAAGGGTTTCGGCAAGTTCAAGGGGTTGACTACGATGAGACCTTCTCACCCGTAGCGATGCTTAAGTCTGTCGAATCATGTTAGCAATTGCCGCATTTTATGATTATAAAATTTGGTAGATGGATGTCAAAACTGCATTCCTGAATGGATTTCTGGAAGAAGAGTTGTATATGATGCAACCAGAAGGTTTTGTCGATCCAAAGGGAGCTAACAAAGTGTGCAAGCTCCAGCGATCCATTTATGGACTGGTGCAAGCCTCTCGGAGTTGGATAAACGCTTTGATAGTGTGATCAAAGCATTGGTTTTATACAGACTTTTGGAGAAGCCTGTATTTACAAGAAAGTGAGTGGGAGCTCTGTAGCATTTCTGATATTATATGTGGATGACATATTACTGATTGGAAATGATATAGAATTTCTGGATAGCATAAAGGGATACTTGAATAAGAGTTTTTCAATGAAAGACCTCGGTGAAGCTGCCTACATATTAGGCATAAAGATCTATAGAGATAGATCAAGACGTTTAATTGGACTTTCACAAAGCACATACCTTGACAAGATTTTGAAGAAGTTCAAAATGGATCAAGCAAAGAAAGGGTTCTTGCCTGTGTTACAAGGTGTGAAGTTGAGTCAGACTCAATGCCCGACCACTGCAGAAGATAGAGAGAAAATGAAAGATGTTCCCTATGCTTCAGCCATAGGCTCTATCATGTATGCAATGCTATGTACCAGACCTGATGTGTGCCTTGCTATAAGTCTAGTAGGGAGGTACCAAAGTAATCCAGGAGTGGATCACTGGACAGCGGTCAAGAACATCCTGAAGTACCTGAAAAGGACTAAGGATATGTTTCTCGTATGGAGGTGACAAAGAGCTCATCGTAAACGGTTACGTTGATGCAGCTTTGACACTGATCCGGACGATTCTAAATCACAAATCGGATACGTGTTTACATTAAACGGTGGAGCTGTCAGTTGGGCAGTTCTAAACAAAGCGTGTGGCGGGATCTACGTGTGAAGCGGAAGTACATAGCTGCTTCGGAAGCAGCGAATGAAGGAGTCTGGATGAAGGAGTTCATATCCAATCTAGGTGTCATACCTAGTGCATCTGGTCCAATGAAAATCTTTTGTGACAATACTGGTGCAATTGCCTTGGCGAAGGAATCAGATTTCACAAGAGAACCAAGCACATGATGAGATGCTTCAATTCCATCTGGGATCTAGTCCAGGTGGGAGACATAGAGATTTGCAAGATAGATACGGATCTGAATGTTGCAGACCCGTTGACTAAGCCTCTTCCACGAGCAAAACATGATCAGCACCAAGGCTCCATGGGTGTTAGAATCATTACTGTGTAATCTAGATTATTGACTCTAGTGCAAGTGGGAGACTGAAGGAAATATTCCCTAGAGGCAATAATAAAGTTATTATTTATTTCCTTATATCATGATAAAAGTTTATTATTCATGCTAGAATTGTATTAACCGGAAACATAATACATGTGTGAATACATAGACAAACAGAGTGTCACTAGTATGCCTCTACTTGACTAGCTCGTTGATCAAAGATGGTTATGTTTCCTAACCATGGACAAAGAGTTGTTATTTGATTAACGGGATCACATCATTAGTTGAATGATCTGATTGACATGACCCATTCCATTAGCTTAGCACCCGATCGTTTAGTATGTTGCTATTGCTTTCTTCATGACTTATACATGTTCATATGACTATGAGATTATGCAACTCCCGTTTGCCAGAGGAACACTTTGTGTGCTACCAAACGTCACAATGTAACTGGGTGATTATAAAGGAGCTCTGCAGGTGTCTCCAAAGGTACATGTTGGGTTGGCGTATTTCAAGATTAGGATTTGTCACTCCGATTGTCGGAGAGGTATCTCTGGGCCCTCTCGGTAATGCACATCACTTAAAGTTTATTATTCATGCTAGAATTGTATTAACCGGAAACATAATACATGTGTGAATACATAGACAAACAGAGTGTCACTAGTATGCCTCTACTTGACTAGCTCGTTGATCAAAGATGGTTATGTTTCCTAACCATGGACAAAGAGTTGTTATTTGATTAACGGGATCACATCATTAGTTGAATGATCTGATTGACATGACCCATTCCATTAGCTTAGCACCCGATCGTTTAGTATGTTGCTATTGCTTTCTTCATGACTTATACATGTTCCTATGACTATGAGATTATGCAACTCCCGTTTGCCAGAGGAACACTTTGTGTGCTACCAAACGTCACAATGTAACTGGGTGATTATAAAGGAGCTCTGCAGGTGTCTCCAAAGGTACATGTTGGGTTGGCGTATTTCGAGATTAGGATTTGTCACTCCGATTGTCGGAGAGGTATCTCTGGGCCCTCTCGGTAATGCACATCACTTAAGCCTTGCAGGCATTGCAACTAATGAGTTAGTTGCGGGATGATGCATTACAGAACGAGTAAAGAGACTTGCCGGTAACGAGATTGAACTAGGTATAGGATACCGACGATCGAATCTCGGGCAAGTAACAAACCGATGACAAAGGGAACAACGTATGTTGTTATGCGGTCTGACCGATAAAGATCTTCGTAGAATATGTAGGAGCCAATATGAGCATCCAGGTTCCGCTATTGGTTATTGACTGGAGACGTGTCTCGGTCATGTCTACATTGTTCTCGAACCCGTAGGGTCCGCACGCTTAAGGTTTCGATGACAGTTATATTATGAGTTTATGAGTTTTGATGTACCTAAGTTAGTTCGGAGTCCCGGATGTGATCACGGACATGACGAGGAGTCTCGAAATGGTCGAGACATAAATATTGACATATTGGACGGCTATATTCGGACACCGGAAGTGTTCCGGGTGATTTCGGAGAAAACCGGAGAGCCGGAGGGTTACCGGAACCCCCCCCGGGAGAAGTAATGGGCCATATGGGCCTTAGTGGAGAGAGAGGGGGGGGCTGCCAGAGGTGGGCCGCGCGCCTCCTCCCCCCTGGTCCGAATTGGACTAGGAGAGGGGGGCGGCGCCCCCCTTTCCCTTTCCCTCCCCACTTCTTTCCCCCTCCTAGTAGGAGTCCTACTCCTACTAGGAGGACGACTCCTCCTTGGCGCGCCTATAGGGCCGGCCGGCCTCCTTCCCTTGCTCCTTTATATATGGGGGCAGGGGGCACCCCTAAACACACAAGTTGATCTTCACGATCGTTCCTTAGCCGTGTGCGGTGCCCCCTTCCACCATATTCCACCTCGATAATATTGTAGCGGTGCTTAGGCGAAGCCCTGCGACAGTAGTACATCAAGATCGTCACCACGCCGTCGTGCTGACGGAACTCTTCCCGACACTTTGCTGGATCGGAGTCCGGGGATCGTCATTGAGCTGAACGTGTGCTAGAATTCGGAGGTGCCGTAGTTTCGGTGCTGGATCGGTCGGGCCGTGGAGACGAGGTCTGTGTTCTGGGACTTGGAGTACTAGCACAAACTCGATACACCTCATTGCCTTGATCGAATGCATATCTTTAAGAATGTCCTTGAGAGCTTGCTCGCAACACTGATGAACATGCCGGATAAGACCAAGGATGGGCCGAAGGCAAGAAAAGACTTGCAAGATTTGAAAATCAGGGAAGATCTGCACATGCCGCCCCATAAAATGTCAGACGAGACAGAGACGGAGACAGAGGCACGGGAGAAGAAGGGCAAGAAAATAAAGAATGAGGATTATTGCCCCCTTCTTGCTTCACCTTAAGTCAGGTTGAGATCAATCAATTCTTTAAGTGCCTTACCGGAGTCAAAGTTAGTTCCGGTTACTGTGGCAAGATAAGTAGATATCTAGACACGGACAAGAAAAGGTTCAGCGGGATGAAGTCTCATGACTGTCATGTGATGATGACGCAGATACTACCTCTTGCCCTTAGAGGGATAATGGACAAGCACGTCCGTGACACGCTTATTGGTCTCTGCAACTTTTTCGACGTCATCTCTCGAAAGTCGATCAGTGTGAAGCAGCTCCGAAGGCTACAGGAAGAGATCATTGTGATACTAAATGACCTTGAGATGTACTTCCCGCCCGCGTTCTTTGACGTGATGGTGCATCTGTGTGTCCAAATTGTGGATGACATAATAGACCTGGGGCTGTCATTCCTGCACAACATGATGCCATTTGAGAGGATGAATGGGATCATCAAAGGATTCGTTCGTAACATGTTCCGTCCGGATGGAAGCATCGTCCAGGGCTATTTGACACAAGAGTGCATCTCTTTCTGTGAGAATTTTCTATATGGCGCAGACCAGCCGCCTGGTGTTAGTGTTGGTTTGCCCGTTAACAAGCACGATGGGAGGCTCGAAGGAGAAGGTCACTGCAACGGTCGCAGGGAACTGCACATGGCATACTCAGATTGACGCAGCGACTTTGACAGAGCAAACTTGGTAGTGCTACAACACCTAGACGAGGTAGATCCTTTCGTGGCACTGCACAAAGAAATTATCGCAAAGAAGTATCGTGACCGGGGGGTATGCAGGACGGACGCCGAAGTTACTAGAGAGCACAACTCCACTTTCCTGCATTGGTTCAGAGAGCATATTATTGCTAATCCCCCGGAGAAGGGCTCTAAGGACGGATTGCTCATATACACCTTAGCACATGGCCCCTCGCCCAACCTCGTAACCTATCAGGCATATGATATCAACGGATACATGTTCTACACGGAGGCCAAATATATGGACAGTGATGATCAGAACTCAAGGGTGACGATGGAATGCATGACCGGCAGCGACAACGGCGCAACTGAACGATTTTATGGAAGGGTCGAGGAGATCTGGGAGCTTGACTACTCTGGACGGCACAACACGACGATGTTCCGTGTCAGATGGGCTAAGAATGTCGAAAGAGAAAGCCGGATTTTCACTACCATGACTATACCCGACGCCAAGAGCACTACCGTGAACGCTATCGCAAAAAAACGAGCCATGGGTACACGCTAAGCACGTGACACAATGCTTCTTCATAACCGACCCATGCAATCCCAGTCGTGTTGTCGTGAGGAAAGGCAAAAGAAACATCATTGGAATGGATGGAGTCGCCAACGAGGAAGACTACACTACAAGAAACCTGCTAATGCATGACGGATTTGTGCTGACAGTTTTGAAAACCGTCATGAAAGGCCCATTACAGCTCCGCAAGCCCGCAAAAAGCCCACCTAAAGCCCTAAACTTTCCCCGTATAAAACCTAACCCTAACACACTTCCCCGTCCCCAAACTCTTCCTCCATCCGCCGCCGCCACACGTTGCCTCTCCTTCTCCCCGTCCTCTGCCGCCACGCCTCTCGTCTCCTCATCCCTATCCCCCGACTTGACCTACCCACCTCCAACCGATGATGGTGGCCCGAGATCCATGGCGACGGTGGTTGCACCGGCCCCATGGAAGCGGCGGCCAACCCTAGCCACTGCGGCGCGCCTCTGCTGCTCACAACAAATGACCAGGGCCATGGATCTGACAAGGGGGCTCCCTCCTCCGTCTCCTGGGCCATGCAGCTGCCTCGCCATCCAGAGATTTGGAGCAGCAAGTGTTGGACGAGCAGAGGACGACGATGGTGACCTGCAGGAGGCCCAAGCTCGACCTCACCGGCGACGACAATTCCCCACACAAGGTCCCTCCCTACTTCCTCCTAGTCTCCTTCATTCTTTCCTTCTCTCTCCCAACCCCAATCAATTTTTTCTTCGATTCAGATCAACAGGAGCTCTCCGCCTCTCCAGTTCCATGGACGGCGACAACCGAGACCCCACGCTCGAGCCTGACAAGCTGGGCGAGCTCGACGGTGAGGTTGTCCGCCCTGTCCACCATGATTTCCCATAGAATAAGGTCTACCCTTTCACTCTATTTGTCTTTTCGTTCCAAGTGACGGCGGCTCTGCTCTAGCATAGTACTCCGGGGGCTCTCAAATTTTCTTGGACTGAACCTGATGCAGACAACGTGGCCACTTGCTTTCCTGATACTTGCACGTTACAGCCAACGATAGAGACTAGCACTGCTGTCTATTTTCTATTTCTTCTACTGTGCGAGCACTAGTAGTGTAGAATTTGTGAGATCCATTGACCATGGAGTAAATGCCCATGAGATGCTTCTGTTGGTTTCCTTTGAATTTTCTTGTTTATGGAGGGAAACTGGTTCATTAATCCGACTGAATCCATTGACCAAGAGTAGATTCTTTGTTAGCTAATACACTGCTTCTCTGTTAAATATTATGTGTAGACTTTCTAGGTGTTATGTGGTGAAAATTGCCATCATATCGACTTCAACACAATCAAGTTGATAAATTTATGCCACTAGAATTTTGATGCTATTGTACCAAGATGATGGCGGTGCTTGTTGCCATGGTAAACCTTTTGCATCGAAGAATGAGTGCGATTATCAGTATCTGCAAAATTCCTTGCAAATCGTGTCACCGGGCAAGCAAATGACAGCTAATTTCTCCGTCCCGGATATTACTATCACATTGGGCGACTACAAATTTCTGGCTTCTCCTATTGTTCTGGGCAACTCGGATATTGATCTTATTCTCGGAATGGATTGGCTTTCTAAGCACAAGGCACATCTTGATTGTGTAGCCAGGCAGATTCAATTGACTCATTCGTCTGAGGATGTAATTGTCTTTGCCGCTCGTGATGATACCATCCGTCTGTTTTCTCTCAATGAGAAGGGTGAACTAGATGCTATCTCGCAGATTCCAGTCGTTTGCGAATATCAAGACGTCTTTCCAGAAGAGCTCCCAGGAATGCCTCTGCACCGGCCAGTTGAATTCGTTATTGATCTTGAGCCTGGCACGGAACCAGTGTGCAAGCGTCCTTACAAGCTTGGACCTGAAGAGTTGAAGGAGCTGAAGAAACAACTCGATATTCAAGAAGGAATGGGTCTCATCCGGCCTAGTTCTTCTCCGTGGGGTTGTGGTGTTCTTTTTGTGAAGAAGAAGGATGGAACGGACCGACTTTGTGTTGATTACCGTCCATTGAACAAGAAGACCATCAAGAACAAATACCCACTTCCCAACATCAATGAGCTGTTCGAACAACTCAAAGGTGCCCAAGTATTCTCCAAGCTTGATCTCCGTATGGGTTATCATCAAATTCGAATCTGTGAGCAAGATATTCCCAAGACGGCTTTCAGGACAAGCTATGGTTCATATGAATACACTGTCATGTCTTTTGGCCTCGTCAACGCTCTTCCGACGTTCTCTCGCATGATGAACTTCATCTTCAACGCCTACACCAATGACTTCGTTTTGGTCTATCTCAACGACATTCTGGTTTTCTCGAAGAACAAGGAAGATCATGCCAAGCACTTGCGTTTGGTACTCGATAAGCTCAGAGAACATCAGTTCTACGCCAAGTTCTTCAAGTGCGAATTTTGGCTTGATGAGGGTCTTTATCTTGGTCATATCATCTCTGCCAAGGGCATTGCCGTGAATCCTGAGAAGGTGTCTCCAATTGTGAATTGGGAACCTCCTCAGAACGTGAAGAAACTCCGTAGCTTCTTCGGTCTCGCAAGCTATTGTCGTAGATTCGTTGAAAACTTTTCTAAGATCGCGAAGCCTCTCTCTAATCTTCTCCAGAAGCACGTCAAGTACGTTTGGTCTCCTGAGTGTGACATTGCTTTCAACACTTTGAAAGAGAAATTGATCACTGCTCCAGTTCTGACTCCGCCTGATGAATCCAAACCGTACGAGGTATTTTGTGATGCCTCTCTCCAAGGTCTTGGCGCAGTGTTGATGCAAGAGAAGAAAGTTGTTTCTTATACCTCTCGCCAGTTGAAGCCTAATGAGAAGAACTACCCCACTCATGATCTCGAGTTGGCGGCAGTTGTGCATGCTCTTTTGACTTGGAGACATCTCCTATTGGGAAGAAAAGTGGACATTTTCACTAATCACAAGAGTCTCAAGTACATCTTCACTCAGCCTAATCTCAACCTTAGGCAAACTCGATGGGTCGAAATGATTCAAGAGTATAATCCGAGTATTGAGTATACTCCAGGCAAGGCCAATGTGATTGCTGACGCTTTGAGCAGAAAGGCTTATTGCAACAGTCTGATTCTCAAGCCTTATCAACCCGAGCTTTGTGAAGCTTTCCGCAAACTTAATCTGCAAGTTGTTCCTCAAGGTTTCCTCGCCAACCTTCAAGTCTCTCCTACCTTGGAAGACCAGATTCGCCAAGCCCATCTTCTTGATGCTATGGTGAAAAAGGTGAAGATTGGGATTGCCAAGAGTCAACCCAAGTACAAGTGCTACCGCCTTGATGACAAGGACACTCTCTTCTTCGAGGATCGTATTGTTGTGCCCAAAGGTGACCTTCGTAAAGTGATCATGAACGAGGCTCACAATTCTCTCCTCTCCATCCACCCTGGGAGCACGAAGATGTATCAGGACCTTAAGCAGGCTTATTGGTGGACTCGAATGAAGCGCGAGATTGCTCAATTCGTGAATGAATGTGATGTCTGCAGAAGAGTGAAGGCAGAATACCAAAGACCAGCAGGTCTCCTCCAACCTCTTGCCATTTCAGAATGGAAGTTTGACCACATTGAGATGGACTTCGTGACTGGGTTTCCAAAGTCCAAGCGTGGCAATGATGCTATATTCATTGTCATCGACAAGCTCACCAAAGTGGCTCACTTTCTGCCTATTAAAGAGTCGATCACTGCAGCTCAATTGGCGGAACTCTATACCTCTCGAATTGTCTCTCTGCACGGTATTCTACAAGTGATATCTTCAGACCGTGGCAACATCTTTACCTCCAAGTTTTGGGATTCTTTTCAGAAGGCCATGGGCACGAACATCCGCTTCAGCACAGCTTTCCATCCTCAAACTAGCGGTCAAGTCGAGCGTGTCAACCAGATTCTTGAAGATATGCTCAGGGCTTGTGTGATCTCCTTCGGCATGAAGTGCGAGGATTGTCTTCCTTATGCTGAATTCTCCTACAACAACAGTTTTCAAGCAAGTTCGGGCAAGGCCCCATTTGAAATTTTGTATGGCAGGAAGTGTCGTACCCCTCTCAACTGGTCCGAAACCGGTGAACGTCAGTTTTTGGGTAATGACTTAATCACAGAGGCAGAAGAAATGTGCAAAGTCATTCGTGATAACCTCAAAGCATCCCAATCCAGGCAGAAGAGCTACTATGATACTAAGCACCGTGATTTGGCTTTCGAGATCGGAGATCATGTTTACCTCCGCGTCTCTCCTATGAAAGGTACTCGTCGCTTCGGTATCAAAGGGAAGCTTGCCCCTAGATACGTGGGACCTTTCAAGATTGTCAGCAAGAGAGGCGACCTCGCCTATCAACTCGAGTTTCCTTCAAACTTTGCAAATGTTCATGATGTGTTCCATGTCTCTCAGCTCCGAAAGTGCTTCAAGACTCCTGACCGCACCGTAAACTTCGAGGACATTGAGCTCCAAGAAGATCTCTCTTATCGTGAGCACCCAGTTGCTATTCTCGAAAAGACTGAACGCAAGACTCGCAACAAGTCAATCAAATTTCTCAAAGTCAAGTGGTCACACCATTCCGACCGTGAAGCTACCTGGGAACGTGAGGATCACCTCCGTTCTGAGTACCCGGCGTTCTTTCAGTCCTAGATCTCGGGACGAGATCCTTTCGTAGTGGTGGAGTGTTGTAACACCCCGGATGTAACTTTCCCAATTTGTACTCCAACTCTTGCCGTTTCCGGCGTTAAGTTATTTTATTTTCTCGGGTTCAGGTTTTTGTCTCCGTGTGTTGTTATCATTGTCATGCATCTCATATCATGTCATCATGTGCATTGCATTTGCATATGTGTTCATCTCATGCATTCGAGCATTTTCCCCGTTGTCCGTTTTGCATTCCGGCGCTTCGTTCTCCTCCGGTGGTCATTTCTAGCTTTCTTTCATGTGTGGGGATTGAACATTTCTGGATTGTACCGAGACTTCCCATGCGGCCTTGGTTTACTACCGGTAGACCGCCTGTCAAGTTTCGTATCATTTGGACTTCGTTTGATACTCCAACGGTTAACCGAGGGACCGAAAAGGCCTCGTGTGTGTTGCAGCCCAAAACCCCTCCATTTTGGCCCAAAATCCACCTAAGTCTTTTCCATCATCTGGAGCGTTCGATCACGATCGCGTGGCCGAAAACCGCACCTCATTTGGACTCTCCTAGCTCCCTCTATGCCTATTTAAACCCCCCCCCCCCCCCAAATTCGGATCTCCGTCTCCCCCGAAACCCTAAAAAATCCACCTCGCGCCGCGTCGGACGTGTCCGTTCCGGCCGAACACGCCGCCGCCAGCCACCCCGCGCTCGCCACGTGGCAAGCCGCCGCCGTCTCTGCCCGCGGCCCGGCCGGCCCGCATCCGGCCCCCTCCGTCTCGCGCCTGGGCCGCGCCTCCTCCTCCAGGGCGCCTCGCCGCGCCGCCCCTGACTCGCGTCCGGCGCCGCCGCGCCGCCGTGGCGCCATAGCCGCCCGTCGCCGGCGCCGTGCTCCGCCGCCGCACCAGCCCGCCGCCGCCTCAGATCCGGCCGCCGCGCGCCGCCGCCTCGGCCCCCCCGGAGCCAGATCCGCCGCCCCGCCGGAGTCCGGCCACTCCCCGGCCTCCTCCTCGCCGGCCCCGGCCACCACGAGCTCGCCGGTGAACAGTGCTCGCCGGATCCGACCTCGGTTCGCGTGCCCGGTCTAACCCTAGATCCGGAGGTGTTTTATTCTTCTAAGTCCCGAAATATTGCAGATCAAAGTGCCCCTGTTCATGGCCCCGTAACTTTGCATTCGTAGCTCCGATTCATACATATAGCATATCAAAATGTTCGTCTCAGAGAGTACATCATTTCATTCCATTGCATCATTTTCATTTGAGTTCATCTTGATGCCCGAAATGCTGTTAGAAGAGGGCTACTTGAGTTAATTGTCAGATCTGCTGCTCCATTTAGAGTTTTGTCATTTTTGCCATGATTATTGTATGCATGATATGCCCTGATGCTCTACATATGTTTTGTTAAGGGTTTTGTCATCTTTTCCGAGGTGCAACCCATGTATTTTTGTGATGTGTGTGGTGTCTAGTGCAAGCTTGCAAAGTGAGGCACTTAGTAACTCTGTTTTCAGGGACTTAGCATTTCCACTAAGTCCTTGACCTGTTTATATCATGTTGCCATATGTTTATGTTGTTTTCGAGAGATCCGTGCCTCTTTTGAAGATGATCAGTAAGGATGTTTTATTAACCTTGTAGTGCTCTATCCATCCATTTCTTTGTTTGCAATTATGGAGCACCCTAGCTTGAGTCAATCGAGCTCTACTTTTGCTACTTTGTGAATCTGGGCAGATTGTCAACTTGTTTGCAATTTTGCCGGTGATGTTGTAGTTGACCCGTGCATACTATGCCATTGTTCTTTCCATGTCTAGCTTGCATTTTGTGTGTTCTTGATATATGTATGCTTGTCTTTCCATGACATGCTCCGTAGTGAGTGCATCGAGCTCGTTTACATGCCTACTTGAGTTATGTTTCAGCATGTGCCAGTTTTCACTAAGTCTGAAATCTGATTATGTGTTTGCTATGTTCACGTGCTTGTTAGTATATTTTCTAATCCCTTTTGGCTCAAGGTCACTAAGGGAATTATGTTAAGATATTTGAGTAGCTCCATGACATGTTTTACTTTGCCATGTTCAGGTCCTGTAACATGTTGTTTTGTTGCTCCGAAGAGTGCTACTTGGTCTGAAATTCCAGACAAGTGTTAATTTCACTAAGTCTGAGATCTGTTTGCCATATGCATTTTTGCCATGCTTGTTTGAACCTGTTAATGGATGAATTGGCCGTAGCTCAGTGCTAGACTTTTGTTAAGCATCTTGAATGCATCCTTGCCATGTATTTTGATGCCATGTTTGTGTGCTGTAGCATGTTCATCTCATTGCATTTAGATGGCTACTTGCTGTAAATCGCAGACCGGTGTCATATTTGAATCGCTTGCCATTTTCAAACCGTAACTCCGATTCCGGCGTTCTTTATATCGTTTTCAAACGATTTCATCTCATCTTTCCATTGGCACACTTGGATTTCCATGTTGAGGCCAGGTTCATGCATTTCCTGTCATATCTTGCATATGCATCCCGCATCGCATCCCGCATAGCATATCATCATCGCATCATATTGTTTGAGCTTGCCCGTGGTTGATTGTGTCCTTGTTGCTTGTTTGTCTTGTTTGGGTAGAGCCGGGAGACGAGTTCGCTAATGAGGAGCCCGTTGAGTTTGCTTTCGAGGATCCAGGCAACTCTGACAACTTTGCAGGCAAGATGATCATACCCTCGAAATCACTACTCTCTTTGCTATGCTAGTTTGCTCGCTCTTTTGCTATGCCAAAGCTACGATGCCTACCATTTGCTTGTCAGCCTCCCAAATTGCCATGTCAAACCTCTAACCCACCATGTCCTAGCAAACCGTTGATTGGCTATGTTACCGCTTTGCTCAGCCCCTCTTATAGCATTTCTAATTGCAGGTGAAGATTGGAGATCGTTCCTTGTTGGAGCATTTATTTACTTGTTGGGATATCATTATATTTCCATGTGATCTTAATGCATCTATATACTTGGTAAAGGGTGGAAGGCTCGGCCTCTCGCCTAGTGTTTTGTTCCACTCTTGCCGCCCTAGTTTCCGTCATATCGGTGTTATGTTCCCGGATTTTGCGTTCCTTACGCGGTTGGGTTATAATGGGAACCCCTTGATAGTTCGCCTTGATTAAAGCTTTTCCAGTAATGTCCAACCTTGGTTTTACCATTTGCCACCTAGCCTCTTTTCCCTTGGGTTTCCGAAGCCCGAGGGTCATCTTATTTTAGCCCCCCCTGGGCCAGTGCTCCTCTGAGTGTTGGTCCGAACTAGAGTCCTGTGCAGCGCCCCCTCGGGGAAACTCGAGGTTTGGTTTTAGTTGTATGGAGAGCTCATCTGAGTGTGTCCGGAGAACGAGATATGTGCAGCTCCTATCGGGATTTGTCGGCACATTCAGGCGGTGTTGCTGGTCTTGTTTTAACCTGTCGAAATGTCTTAAAGAACCAAGGTACCGAGTCTGATCGGAACGTCTCGGGAGGAGGTCTATTCCTTCGTTGACCGTGAGAGCTTGTCATGGGCTAAGTTGGGACTCCCCTGCAGGGATTTGAACTTTCGAAAGCCGTGCCTGCGGTTATGGGCAGATGGGAAATTTGTTAATGTCCGGTTGTAGATAACTTGAACCTTGACTTAATTAAAATGAATCAACTGAGTGTGTTACCGTGGTGGCCTCTTTTCGGCGGAGTCCGGGAAGTGGACACGGTGTTGGAGTAATGTTTGCGCAGGTTGCTCTTTAGTTTCTCGCTCGCGCTTTGCCTCCTCTTCTCGCTCTTTTTTGCGAATAAGTTAGCCACCACATATGCTAGTCGCTTGCTGCAGCTCCACATATACATTTACCTTGCCTTACCTTTTAAGCTTAAATAGTCTTGATCGCGAGGGTGCGAGATTGCTGAGTCCCTGTGGCTCACAGATTACTATTACACCAGATGCAGGTCCAGGTGATTCCGCTCCAGGTGACGCGCTTGAGCTCAAGTGGGAGTTCGACGAGGACTCTCAACGTTACTATGTTTCCTTTCCTGATGATCAGTAGTGGTGCCTAGTTGGGGGTGATCGGGACCATGTCGCTTGTTGGGTTGTCTTTCATTTTGGCGCCGTAGTCGGGTCATGAGTGTTTGGATGATGTATGTTATTTATGTACTTGATTGATGTGGCGAGTGTAAGCCAACTATATTATCCCTTTTATTATCTATATTACATGGGATGTTTGTGATGATTACCTGACTTGCGACATATGCCTTCAATGCGATTATGCCTCTAAGTCGTGCCTCGACATGTGGGAGATATAGTCACATCGAGGATGTTACATTCTTAGTGGGGATTCTAGCGAGCCCTTCTCCTATCGTGTGAGCAGCATGTCTAGAAGCCCCTCGTCGCTGGTGCCGCTGTTACTGGCAGCTCGCACAGCCTTGCTCTCGTCGAGGACGTCTGTGATGATGTGCTACATGATGTCGCGGCTGCTCTTAACGCGGCGCTCCTCGCTACTCGTCCACTGCATGAGCCTCAAGGATGGGAAGAGGTCAATGAGGAAGAAGCCTCCCAGCAGGTCCATGATCCGATTGGACGCACATGGATGAAATCCTCCTACTGGCCAAACTTGCTGCCGAAGACCGCCCGTGCCATGACATCGTTGCTCAGCGCCGTCACTTTCTAGCTGACGTTGAGGGCGGCGCCAGCTGACGCTGTCATGGAGCGGAGGAGGCTGCCCATCTCATCGGCCCTGACGCTCTCCTTGCGCCTCACCTGCTTGGAACCGAGGAGCTCCATGACGCACTCCTTGCGCATTTGGCGCCAGTAGTCGCCGTAGGGGGCGAAGGTGACGCCCTTACCACCAAATCCAGCAATGTCTTCCATGTCGGTGGTCCCCCGGTTCTTGAACTGGAGGTCGCTGGCCCTCATCATCTGCCCCACCACCTCCTTGCTGGAGACCACCATGGTGGGGATCTCGCCAAGCTGTAGGTACATCATCTGTCTGTGCCGGCGACACAGCTCTGTCATGATATAGTGCGGGAGGACGCTCACCACTTGGTGGAGGTTGCCGATGATGGGCAGTCTTCATGGCCCTAGAGGCAGCGGCTGCCTCTTACCACCGGAGAGCTTGAAAAACCAAAGGGTCATTAGTGTGGATAGTGCCTTGGCTTAGTGGTTGGAGATGTGGTTGTGCAGCCTAACGACTCGAGTTCAATTCCTTGAATTGGCGGGTGATGCATGGGGTGTTTCCTCATTTATTAATGATCAAGGTTGGTGTGTGTGGCGAAAACTACTCATCAAGAAATATCGTAATACTCATTTAACAAAATTCCGAGGACCATATTTATCTTGATACTCATACTAAAATGGGTGTATACATCTCTTGTTGATTGAGAGGCTGGGAAGTAAAAATCTCTCCCATTTTTTGAAGAAACAGTCAGGTAACCGCCCCATGTCGTCCGTGTGGGCGACACATGAAGCGATCGGATCTGCTTTTCCAGGGCCTCTTGCATGTGCCGTCCCCCTCGCCGCCGCCGTCAGCCAGCTCCATCGGGCTTGCCCTTGCGGCTAGCAGCGGCGGCGGGGATCCGTTCCTGAGGTATGGACAACCTGAGGCTTTGAACAACCGGCGACTTGACGCAGTAGGTGGTTGTTGCGACGACAACATCGATTCATGGCTAGACAGTGGCCTTGGTGCAAACCGATTGTGTCTCTCCCCATCTCCTTGGCGCTGTCCAACATGCGGCGAGCTCTCCAACAGGCGGAGGAAAGGGAGGCCCACCGCCAAGCATCCCGTTGTGGAGTGTTGCCTCATCATGGCCGGCTTTGCTCCTGGGGCGCCTCTTTGGCGCAGGGGCACTGCGGGATGTGGCGGCGGACATGCAGCGGTTGCTAGTGCCATCGCCCGTGGCGTCGACAAGGAGGCATGGCGTAGTGGATCTGGCCATGACGGTGATGGTACAGCTTGTGGTGGCGTTCAGTGGTGTCGTCTAATACAAATAAGCCATTGGCTGCCACTTGGAGGATGGTGCATGGCCTCCGGCGCGCCCCCTTGGGGTTTCGGCGATGCCGGTGACCTTCCTTCCTCGTCAGTGCGTGTTTGCAACTGTTGGGATCATGGCAAGTGGTGGCGATAGTTTGAATCCGATTGGGTTGTGCATCTCGAATACCCGGTCTTGAACTCCGGGGTAAAAAAGCTAGGTGTGGCCCCTTATTGGTTATACCTGACAATGATGACATTTTTTGACAGCGCTACCTTGATGAGGGCATTGCTCGGAGTTTGCTCAGACTTGATCTTCAGGGTGAAAACTCATGATCTAACCTTCGGATGCTGGATCCGGCGACGGCATCACATGTGTGTCGTTTCCTTCCTGGAGTCGTCGATTTTGAAGAACTTCTCTCTTAGTCCACGTGCTCTCATGAGATAGTTGGTGCCGATAGTTGTCGCTGTACATCACCAATCGTTGTTTTCATCGCTTCAGGATATTTTTTCTCTCCGCCTAGGCATAGCTTCAATCTTACATAACTTAGCTTTTTGCCGGCAAGATCTTTTTTGTGTATGTATTGGCTGTGTGCATTTTAGCCGTGCAGAGGTCGGGTATTGTTCATTATAATTGTATTCCTCGATGCTATATTATGAGCTAATAAATTGCCCTTTATAAAAAAAAAGTAGCGTGGATAGTGCTATCAAACTGAAGGTCAACCACCCCTCCATGATATGATTTGCATATGAGCAGCTCGCTGTCCATCTGCTTAGTTATATTGCCAATCAGCCATACCAAATTTTAGTTTGCAGCCAGCCTGCTGGGCAGAATAATAAAAGCAGGCATAGCAGTGAGTCTCGTCGTTCTCTTGTATATTGTATATTGTACTTATCTTGTATATTATGTCCCAGTGTTGCACATCTCATCGTCGCAACTGCTACCTACTCAATAATAAAGCAGACATAGCAGTGAGTCTCGTCGTTCTCCAGGTTCCAAGAAAGAAAAAAAGCAGTGCTCAACTTGTCTTGCAGTTTGCGTCTGGGTCTACATATCATCAACTACTACTAATTGTTCGTATATTTTAAGACACTGGGACTCGTAGACAAAGGGTTAATATTTTGAGACCCTTGAGATGTAATCAGCCAGTCAGTCTAACCGAAGAAGAGACTTTTTCGCTTTCGCCAGTCAGATTGTTTAATGTATGTTCTTGCTATATCTTTGTTGAATAACTTAATAAAGATGGTTGTGTGGGCCAGGGGTTTTCGAAAAAAATAGAAAAAACAGAAGAAAAATGTCACCATGTGTAGTACAAATATACACGTTAGTTAGGCTTGAGCTTATCTTGTACGGAGTATATTGAGTAGGTAGTAGTTGCAACGATGAGATGTGCAACACCTCATCTATCTATCCTCGTGGATGTTAGTCTATCTTTGGGCCGTGAGTCTCGTCGTTCTCTTGTCTCGGGGTCGATTGGGACTAAGACTGACATGGGGGCATCGCCGGTAAGTTTGAACAGGGGTGTATCACGGCCTCAAGGCGAAAGCAGGAGACTTATGAGGAGCTTCTTCAATATTTCTGTAACGACGTCAGATTTCCAGGGGTATGTCTTCTCCTGTTTGTAGTTCACAATCCTCGAGCTCACCAAGGTCTCAAGGAATGATGTTGCAGTCCATGTAGGCTTCGCCAGTCTCAGCGGCGTGCTAGTGCGTTTCTTCCGTGCCATCGACGGCGGACACCACGTTGCAGGGATTCCGGGTAAAGAGGTGGTGACCCTCTTCCTCGAGCATAGAGATTTTGGGTCTAATTTTGCACAATATTTTTTTATCTTTACCTAATAATAAAGAATGAAAACTTTCATAGTTCTCCATCCGTCGCCTTTTTGTATCCGTTAGTTTTGTGTTAACTATAAAAATTAACGGCTGAGATTTAAAAATAGATTTACGGACGATACAAGGAAAAACGGAACGCTGCCAGACGAGCTCCGGTGTCCATGGTTCCTTGATGCCTTTGGTTTCTTGGTTCCTTCCTCTGTTTTAATTTTGATTCCTTCCTGTATCTAAACCTTCCTTGATATTCTTTCTTCTCCGGATTCGATCTCCCCTTTTCTATCTTCTTTAAATCATCCGCTGATGCCTTCCTGATCCACCGGTGCCTATACGAGTCGACTTCTCCTCGACTGCAAGGAGACCAAATCGACGTGCACCGGGCGACTTCTCCTCGTTTGCAAGAGACCTGGTCGACCGGCGCACGCAACGAGAAAGCCCCACGAAACACGTACGTGGCCAAGGCAGTGATCGATATCGATGAGTCCGTGCAACAACAAATAGTTGTAGATTGATTTGATCCCATATGGAGGTGACAGCTAGTCCACTGGAGAGCATGAACTCCGACAAGAATTGAGCCGACCTGCCGAGCAGAAGCCACCGGAGAGGATGTCCTCCATCAAGAATTCAGCCGAACCGCCCCAGGTGGCCCTCCAGCCGGATCCCCTCCTTCGGCAAGAACCCCTCCCCGAGCACGACCACGCTTTCCCGAGCAGGACGGTGAGCACTAGATTACCAGAGAGGATGAACTCGGTCAAGAATTCATCCATACGCAAGCTTCAGCGAGATTGGTGGAGGTGCGTGTGGAAAGAGCTCAGCCAGATACAAGCCTGGCGAGCTCCATCGAGGTTAGTTCGAGGAGGTTCCTCCAGCAAGGTGCATGCACACTTTTTTCTGGGAATTTATTTGTCTTCGGGAAGAAGCTAGCTTCGGCGGATTTATGTGTGATTGGGTGGCCATGCACATCTAAAACAAGTAGAGCCCTTGCCTGAAACAAATCACATGCAATTTGTTTTGCGTTCAGTATGCACCATTTAAAGTCACATCTACAACAAGCAGAGCCCTTGCCTGAACCAATAACAGATGAGTTTTCATTTGAAACACTAATACTTCGAAAAAATTGTCTAGTTTGTACACGAATTGCATCTAGTTTTTTCCGTAACCCTCTCTACTTTTTTGCACATGCTATGTGGGTGAAATTATGATACCATACCGACTTTCAACCTTTTTGGGGTTCATTTGTAGTGCTTTTCAATTTCAGGGTCATTTAGCTCAAAACAAATCATTAAATGCATGAAAAATAACAAATGATGTCAGAAAGGGCTGAAAGTTGATGACGTGGCTTTGACAGGTGCATACTGAACGCACAAAAAGTATGGACTTGTAATAAGTTAAAAAATGAAATGCCTTTGTAACATATGAGTTTTGGTCTGAAACCCTGATACTTCGAAAGAGATTCTCCAGTTTGTACACGAAGTGCATCCAGTTTTTGCACATGCTATGTGAGTGAAATGATGATATCATGCCAACTTTCAACCTTTTCAGAGTTCGTTTGTATTATCTTTTCTATTTCAGGGTCATTTAGCTCAAAAAATTATTAAATGCATAAAAAATAGCAAATGAAGGCAGAAAGGGTTGAAAGTTCATGACGTGGATTTGAATGGTGCATACCTGGCGCACAAAAAGTCTGGAGTTGTAATAAGTTTTAAAAATGAAGTGCCTTTATAACAGATGAGTTTTCGCCCGAAACACTGATACTTCGAAAGAAATTGTCCAGTTTGCACACGAAGTGCATCCAGTTTTGCCGTAACCCTCTCCACTGTCTTTCACATGCTATGTGGGTGAAATGATGATACCATGCCAACTTTCAATATTTTCAGAGTTCACTTGTAGTGCTTTTCAATTTCAGGGTCATTTAACTCAAAACAAATCATTAAATGCATGGAAAAATAACAAATGATGTCAGAAAGGGTAGAAAGTTGATGACGTGGCTTTGAATGGTGCATACTGAACCCACAAAAGTCTGGTGTTGTAATAAATTAAATAATTAAATGCCTTTGTAACAAATGCGTTTTCGTCCGAAACCCTCATACTTCGAAAGAGATTGTCCTGTTTGTACACGAAGTGCATCCAGTTTTTGCCGTAACCCTCTCTATTTTTTAACACATGCTATGTGGGTGAAATGATGATATCATGCCAACTTTCAACCTTTTCAGAGTTCATTTGTACTGCTTTTCAATTTCAGGGTCATTTAGCTAAAAAAATCATTAAATGCATGAAAAATAGCAAATGAAGGCAGAAATGGTTGAAAGTTGATGACATGGCTTGGAATGGTGCACACTTGACGCACAAAAAGTCTGGAGTTGTAATACATTTAAAAAATCAAATGCCTCTGTAACAGATGAGTTTTTGTCCGAAACACTGATACTTCGAAAGAAATTGTCCAGTTTGTACATGAAGTGCATCCAGTTTTTGCTGTCTCTCTACTTTTTTGCACATGCTATGTGGATGAAATGATGATACTATACCAACTTTCAACTTTTTCAGAGTTCATTTGTAGTACTTTTCAATTTCAGGGTCATTTAGCTCAAAACAAATCATTAAATGCATGAAAAATAACGAATGATGTCAGAAAGGGTTGAAAGTTGATGACGTGGCTTTGAATGGTGCGTACTTAACACAAAAGTCTGGAGTTGTAATACGTTTTAAAAACTGAAATACCTTTGTAACATATGAGTTTTGGTCCGAAACCCTGATACTTCGAAAGAGATTGTCCAGTTTGTACACGAAGTGCATCCAGTTTTTGCCGAAACTCTCTCTACTTTTTTGCACATGCTATGTGGGTGAAATGATGATACCATGCCAACATTCAACCTTTTCAGAGTTCATTTGTAGTGCTTTTCAATTTCAGGGTCATTTAGCTCAAAAAATTATTAAATGCATAAAAAATAGCAAATAAAGGTAGAAAGAGTTGAAAGTTGATGACGTGGCTTTGAATGGTGCATACTGAATGCACAAAAAAGTTTGGAGTTGTAATAAATTTAAAAAAAATGAAATGCCTTTGTAACAAATGAGTTTTCGTCCGAAACCCTGATACTTCGAAAGAGATTCTCCAGTTTGTACACGAAGTGCATTCAGTTTTTGCCATAACCGTCTCTACTTTTTTGCACATGCTATGTGGGTGAAATGATGATACCATGCCATCTTTCAACCTTTTCAGAGTTCATTTGTCATGCTTTTTAATTTCAGGGTCATCTAGCTCAAAAAATCATTAAATGCATGGAAAATAGCAAACGAAGGCAAAAAAGGGTTGGAAGTTGATGACGTGGCTTTGAATGGTGGATACCGAACGCACAAAATGTCTGAAGTTATAAGAAGTTTTAGAAAAATGAAATGCATTTGTAACAGTTGAGTTTTTGTCTGAAACACTAATAGTTCGAAAGAAATTATTCAGTTTGTACACGAAGTGCATCTAGTTTTTGCCATAACCATCTCTACTTTTTTGCACATGCTATGTGGCTGAAATTATAATACCATGCCAACTTTCAACCTTTTCAGAGTTCATTTGTAGTGCTTTTCAATTTCAGGGTCATTTATCTTAAAACAAATCATTAAATGCATGAAAAATAATAAATGATGTCAGAAAGAGTTGAAAGTTGATGACGTGGCTTTGAATGGTGCATACTGAATGCACAAAACGTCTGGAGTTGTAATAAGTTAAAAAATGAAATTCCTTTGTAATAGATGAATTTTCGTCCGAAACCCTAATACTTCAAAAGAGATTGTCCAATTTGTACACGAAGTGCGTCCAGTTTTTGCCATAACCCACTCTACTTTTTTTCACATGCTATGTGGGTGAAATGATGATACCATGCCAACTTTCAACCTTTTCAGAGTTCATTTGTAGTGTTTTTCAATTTCAGGGTCATTTAGCTCAAAAAATTATTAAATGCATGAAAAGTAGCAAATGAAGGGAGAAAGGGTTGAAAGTTGATTACGTGGCTTTGAATGGTGCATATTTGACGTACAAAAATTCTGGAGTTGTAATAAGTTTTATAAAATGAAATGCCTTTGTAACAAATGATTTTTGGTCTGAAACACTGATACTTCGAAAGAAATTGTCCAGTTTGTACATGAAGTGCATCCAGTTTTTGCCGTAACCCTCTCTACTTTTTTGCAAATGTTATGTGGGTGAAATGATGATACCATGCCAACTTTCAACCTTTTCAGAGTTCATTTGTTGTGATTTTCAATTTCAGGGTTATTTAGCTCAAAACAAATCATTAAATGCATGAAAAATAACAAATGATGTCAAAAAGGGTTGAAAGTTGATGACGTGGCTTTGAATGGTTCATACTGAACGCAGAAAAAGTCTGGAGTTGTAATAAGTTTTAAAAAATGAAATACCTTTGTAACATATGAGTTTTGGTCCAAAACCCTAATACTTCGAAAGAGATTGTCCAGTTTGTACAGAAAGTGCATCCAGTTTTTGCCGTAACCCTCTTTACTTTTTGCACATACTATGTGGGTGAAATGATGATACCATGCCAACTGTCAACCTTTTCAGAGTTCATTTGTAGTGCTTTTCAATTTAAGGGTCATTTAGCTCAAAACTAATCATTAAATGCATGAAAAATAGCAAATGAAGGCAGAAAATGGTTGAACTTTGATGATGTGCCTTTGAATGGTGCATAATGAACACACAAAAAGTCCGAAGTTAAAATAAGTTACTAAAAATGAAGGAGAGGCGCAATGCTCACCTGCACGTTGCTTAATTAGCTTCAGGCCTTTAGTACCGGTGAGCATTGCACCATGCAGGTGAGGAGAAACTACACATAGCTCCGTGCAGTCTACACCATTTCCTGAAGTCCTGAAGCTAAGCAACGTGCAGGTGAGCATTGCGCCTCTCCTTCATCGTTCCTCGTCTCTGCACTCAGGGCTTATAAACCGCTGCGAGTCCCTCTCGCTTGGCGATGTGGGACTAAATTTTAGCCACCACCAGGACAAGGCCTTTAGTCCCGGTTAGTGGCTCAATTAAAATATTTTGTTATGATCCACTTAAACAAAGCTATAATATTCTTGAATAGCAAAAGGAATCAACTAATAATCTCTAGTACCGGTTCGTGGCTTGAACCGGTACTAAAGGTGATGGTGGGGCCCCAGCCTGAAAACAGCCTGCCACCACCCCTTTACTACCGGTTTGTGGCATGAACCGGTACTAAAGGTTCGCCATGAACTGGTAATAATGGGTGCCGCCTGCCTAGCCGTTGGAATCGGCACAAATGGTCACATTAGTACAGGTTCAGTAACTTCAGTTACAAATTGGGACTAATGTGCTTCACATTAGACCCTTTTTCTACTAGTGGTACATCATAGTAATTGGATCCCCAGGGCAGGCAGCATGACACCACTGGGTGCTGTGTTCCCCCCAAACTTAACCAAGGTGGCAGACTTCCTAAAGGTCCAGTCTTTTGAGTGGGATGTCGACAAACTGCATAGGGTGTTCTCTGAAGGGGACGTCGCAGATATTAAAAACATTGTCATTGGTGGTCAGGGGAAAGAGGACTATAGGGCTTGGAACTTCACAAAGAGTGGGCATTTTACAGTCCGCTCAGCATATCATCTTGGTATGTTGCTCAAGGCAACCAAAAGGGAGCAGGCTTCGGGATCCTCATCTGTGGCTGATCATAAAAGTTGGAATGAGTTGTGGAGTGCAGACTTGCAGAATAAGATAAAAATGCATGCATGGCGCATGCTATCTAATGGTCTGGCGGTTGGTACGGAGCTTCTTCACCCATGGAAAATCAAGCCTGGAATCTTCTGTGCCGCGCGTGGCAGGGAGGAGACCATCATCCATAGATTCGGGCGCTGCCCCCACTCACGCCACTACTGGAAGCTGCTTGGTGACGCGGTGGCCTCCCCCTTAGCAAGACTGGCTGAAGGGATTGCGGCCTACAGCGGAATGAGAGCATGGGTGTTGAGCTGGTACGAGCTATGGTTAGCACGTAATAAGGCAAAGGTCGACACTCACCAGATGGAAGATCCAAAGCTAATCGTTCAACGACGACTGTACCTGGCGGAAGAGTGGAGGTCGAGCAAGGACACGGTTATCAGACAGGCAGTGGTAAGGGGACCAGACAAGTGGAGCAAACCTGACAATGGTTGGGTTAAAGTGAATTCTGATGGGGCGCTGGCCAAACACCAAGGATCAGGAGGAGGAGGAGTTGTTCTCAGGAACAACCATGGTGAGTTCATTGCAGGAGCGTGCCATTTTCCCCCTCTTGCTGCTGATGCGGAGACGGTGGAATGACTAGCGTGCCGACGAGCTCTTATCCTTGCCCAAGAACTAAACATCCAGAGGGTGATCCTTGAGACAGACTCACAGGTAGCCGTCCGAAAGACCTCGAGTGAACAGAAGGATCTATCGGGCAATGGGCAAATAGTAGAAGAGTTAAAGATGCTTCTCTCTATGTTTAGTGGTTTTATAATTGCTTGGGTGCGGAGGTCTGCAAATAGAGTCCGCACATATCCTAGCAAGGGAAGGTTGTAAGAATTTTCTTTGTAAGACTTGGCTTCATGTACCTCCAGAGTGTATAAGCTCAGAGATTATAGCAGATGGAGCTGGAACTGTTAATAAAGCTTAAGTCTTCCCCTGAAAAAACGTGAGATCTTCTCGTCTCTGATTTTGCACATACACATGGTCAACTAGTTATACTTAATAAACCGGAAGAGCATCCTGCCGTCCAGTAACGGTAAGTAGAAACAACTTGGCCTCTGAATCGATGGAGTTATTTACGCAAAACCACCATACTTGAGGCTAAGGTAACAACTTGATATCACATTGGTGCGAGGGTACAAAAGACCATCAACTCTGCGTCTAATATATAATGAAGAGCATCGATTGTCTATTAAATTTGCGAAAACAACAAAACTGACATGTTGGTCCCACCTTCGGGCTGATGTGGCGAAGACCACATTTTCTGACCGGCTGATGTGGCAAATGAGACATGGACCCCATCTGTCAATGACTAGAAGGTCCTCTTCTTTGTATCACTCTTTTTATGTGGCATTCCATCAAGCACCTTCTGGGCGCTAAAGAGCGGTGCCATGCTTCCTCGTGCTTTCCCTTGCAGTCCACCTCCCACACAGAGGACACGGCCAAGGAGCTGAGCTCTGGCGACGGCAGCAACACCTACCCCGCCGCGAACATCCTCTCCTCAGACGCGAGCATGCGAGGGGAAGCATCGTCCTACTTGTTGGACGACTGGCGACAATAAAAGAGGGGTTCTGGCCTCGGCCTCCCCCCTGCAAAATTGAATGGTGCAGGAGCACTGAGGACGTCAGAGGAGGTCCTAGGCGCACATAATTAGAGAAAGGGGCGGGAGATCTCGCCATGAAAAAAGAACGAACGACACGAGAGCTCGCCAAAATTGGCCTCACTGAACATGCGCGTCCTGTGTAGTCTTCACGTACAGCTGCCGCCAACGAGTAGCTCCCGCGCCTCGGCCCCGCTGGCCTTCACGTTGATGTACTGCGCCGTTCACCGCCCTCGCTAGTCGCTAGTCAACGTGCGGCCTCCCCTGGTCACCGCGCACCACGTTGTGATAGCCACGTTGGCGTGTGCGTACTCGACGCTAGCAGCCACAGTCAGCGGGGGCTGGGTGGCGCTAGCTCCACCGGCACGTCGACTACGTGCGTGGAGCGACAGACCCCCGGCAATGGAGCGGCACGCTCACGGGCGAGCTCGGCACGCGGCGGAGAGAGTAGCTACGGGCATCCATGGCTGCTCCACACCTTCCCCGCCGGCGGTCCACGGAAAGGTGGACGAGCTGCCGCTGCCCACGCTCTCCACCGTGAGGAAAAGGATTCACGCCCAAAAGTTGTTCGCTGAAATGCCTTGTTGGAAGACAGACGTGAAGAAGATGACCACCTAGTCATTGACAGGTGTGCCCCACATCTCGTTTGCTACATAAGCCGGTCAAAGAATTTGGTCTTCGCTACGTCAGCCCGACAAGTGAGCCTAACTTGTCACTTTTACTGTTTTGTAAGTTTATCAGACAATCAATGCTCTCCGTTATAGATTCGACGCAGAGTTGATGGTTTTTTGTGCCCTAGCATAAATGCGATATCAAGTTGTTAGCCTAGTTAGTCTCAATTGTGTTCGTATTCAATCCAAACTTTAACATATGCCACATAAACAAGTTTGTTTTCTCAATTTCCCACAGCAACGCGCGGGGTATCATCTAATACATGGAAGAGTAGTTTTCTCTTGATATTAACGTGATATGGTATTGCCATGTCCATCCACTTGTCTAACAGAGACAAAGCAGTGGCGGCCATGATCATGCTAATTAACCTAGTACGTGATATGATATATTGTGCTAATTAACATGTATAGTACTGTACGTGATATTATATTGCACATCAACTCACCAGCGTGCTCCGCTCTGCAACCTAGCCCATGAGCATGATTTTTTTATTCTTCTGCCAGCCATACAGAAGATGGTAGTATGGCTATATTACTAAGCTGATGGACACCGAGCTTCTCCCATGCAAATCATGGAGATGGAGGGGTGGTTGACCTTTAGTTTGATAGCACTATCCACGCTACTGGCACTTTGGTTTTTCAAGCTTTCCGGTGATAAGAAGCAGCCGCTGCCTCCGGGGCCATGGAGACTCCCCATCATCGGCAGCCTCCACCACGTCGTCAGCATCCTCCCACACCGCACCATGACAAAGTTGTGTCGCCGGCACGGACCGATGATGTACCTGCAGCTTGGCGAGATCCCCACCGTGGTGGTCTCCAGCAAGGAGGCACTGGGGCAGATGATGAAAGGCAGCGACCTCCGGTTCGTGAACCGGCGGACCACCGGGATGCAGGACATCGTCGGCTTTGGCGGCAAGGGCGTCACCTTCGCCCCCTACGGCGACCACTGGCGCCACATGCGCAAGGTGTGCGTCACGGAGCTCCTCAGCTCCAAGCAGGTGAGGCGCATGGAGAGCGTCAGGGCTGAGGAGATGGGCAGCCTCCTCCGCTCCATGACAGTGTCAGCTGGCGCCACCCTCAACGTCAGCCAGAAGGTGGCGGCGCTGAGCAACGACGTGGTGGCGCGGGCGGTCTTCGGCGGCAAGTTCAGCCAGCAGGAGGATTTCATCCACGCGTCCAACCGAATCATGGACCTGCTGGGAGGCTTCTTCCTCATCGACCTCTTCCCATCCTCGAGGCTCGTGCGGTGGTTGAGCAGCGAGGAGCACCGCGTTAAGAGCAGCCGCGATGTCATGCAGCGCATCATCACCGGCATCATCGACGAGCGCAAGGCCGTGAGAGCTGCCAGTAACGGCGGCACCGGCGACGAGGGGCTGCTAGACGTGCTGCTCACACGGCAGGAGAAGGACTCGCTGGACTCCCCTCTAACGACAGAGATGATAACCACCGTCTTGTTTGTGAGTATATACTTTACTTTCTATTGCCATCTCATGACAACGGTGCTATACCTAACATGCATGTGCTTTCTTAGGACTTAGGATCGCATCTTAATTAAGAAATCAGTACGTCTGGGCAGAATCACGCATCTGATGTAGTTAGGATCCTTGCTAGGTCCCTCAGAAAACAAATATATATACTCATGGTTGAACTTTATGTCTAGATAATTGTGCTCGGATATCATTGTTAAAATATAAATCAGTTAATATATGTATGGCACACAATTTTTGTACTCTACTCACCTTTACAGGAGGGCAGGGTGCTCTTCCACTTCATAAAGTAGAAGTAATTGACCTTTTGTATGTGTGTGAAATCCTACAATTCTCGGTCAATCATTATAAATATCCCCAACAAGGACGCGATCGACTATTAAAACTTTAATATCCACTACATAATTAATACTTCCTCCGGTACATAATAAGTATCCACTGATTTATTACGAACTTGTCAGACTTATTATAAAACGGAGGGAGTAGCATTTCTTGAAAATAATGATGATTGATATATATTCAATCCAGGACATGTTTGGAGCTGCTACTGATTCCACTTCAACCACTTTAGAGTGGGCTATGTCGGAACTCGTCAATCATCCAGAAGCTATGGCCAAGGCACAATTGGAGGTCCGTGAGGTACTAGGTCCAGATCGAGCTATCATTGCCAGTAGTGACCTTGGAGAACTCCACTACATGCGGATGGTCATCAAGGAAACTTTTAGATTGCATCCACCTGCTCCTCTACTTAACCGCACGAATGAAGAGGACTGCAAAATTATGGGTTATGACATGCTTAAAGGTACGAATATATACATTAATGTCTTCGCAATTTCCCAGGATCCTCAATACTGGAACAATCCTCAAGAGTTTAATCCGGAGAGGTTTGAGAACAGTAACATGGATTATAACGGGACATGCTTCGAATTCACTCCTTTCGGGTTCGGGCGACGCCTTTGTCCTGGGATAACATTCGCCTCATCAATTTTTGAGATGGCATTGGCAAACTTTCTCTATCACTTTGACTGGATGCTGCCTGATGGGGCCATCTCGGAGTCGGTGGACATGTCCGAGAAATTTGGGTTAATTGTACGCAGAAGTTCTGACCTGCACCTCAGAGCTATTCCACACCTATGCTCCAAAGCTATGGAGATTTAAATCCACCATCCTGTACTCCAGAAGGTCTATTACGTGTGGCGTTTTTACCTTTATACCAATATTGGAATACGAGAATTTCATGGAAAAATTGTTGGACCACGCTATTTTTCATGTTACTATGGGCTAGATTAAATTTCATGGTTGTCAGACTGTATGGCAGTAGCTACTGCGCAACACTAAGTGATCCAATTATTTGTGATATATGATCATGTGCCTATTTGTAATGTTCAGACTGAATAAATGCCACTCAAATCGTCTGTTAAGTACTAAAACTACCCGTACAACTCATTCCAATTTTTGTTTTGACTATCTATTATAAATTGTATACTATCGTCTGTAGATTAGAACATGTGTGATTTTTTCGGCAATACTACATGTGTAGTATGTGATATCGAACCTATGATGTGGACACATGTTTGAAAATTGTTTGATTTTATTTTGCTCTCCCCTCGTTTGAATCAAGAAGACCCACACAACCAACCAAAAATTCAAGCTCAACTATCATGGAACTTGAAAAAACAAGTACGGCATAACGAATCAACAACTAATAAAAATACATGCCAAAAAGTCAATTTTTTTTTGTTTCCAACTTACACAGCTAATGTCTCAATTGGACGACAGTTCCCCGGACGATTTCAATCACTTGTAAAGATCAGAAAACCGCACACGATTGCCATAGCCATCGCAATCAGTGGGCGATGGGGTAGTCAATTACACAAAATTCCTAAACCGTGTGCGAGAGGTCTCTCCTTGCACATGGAAGTTGTAACAGAATCGTGTGGGATAACCTACCAGGCTACCAATCAAACATGGTTTCTCTATTCCACACGTGTGTGCTTGGGTGTAGTCGCACACGCTTCAACGAAGTTGGTCGCATGTGACAGGTGTATTATCGCAAATGTTTAGTTTGAACTCAATCATGTGTGTTTACAGAACCATTGCGCACATTTGGAATTTGCAGGACCATGCCTGTAGCCTTTGCACCAGCTACAAACCATGCATATATCAAGAACACACATCATCCAGTATCAAATCTCAATTGTATTTCGTTATTTCACATGTCATACACCAAGTATTCATACATTACAAAATTATCAATTGCTAGCTATATAAATGTGAAAGATACACAAATGTAGGAAAACAGTTTTTCTTGATTGCATCTTTACCTCTGTGACAAAAGGTATGTTCCAAAGGGTTCATATAAGGAATGTGGACATTTCTCCACACTCGGTCAGCACTGTCGTGCACAAGCCGCACATGGTGAGCACAAAGAAGGATACAAAAATTGCATTATCCTTGTTTGTGCTAAAACAAGGATAAGGATGCCTCTCGTTGCAAGAGGGGAATCTCCGTACTTGCAATTATTTCTCAAAGGGTCTGCATGATTTGTGAAAAATAAAAATAATAATAATGCGAGAATATAAAAACAAAAAAACAATGCAAATTCAAAAAGATTAGTCACTTACTGGCATGTATGTATTAAGCCAAGAGAGGCAAACCCGCGACTGGTACACGCACACCCTTCTCTAGTGTAACCGATGCGGCTACTAGTGTCTGGTGCGGGTAAGTTGAAGCATGTATCTGACCCGCTACACGCTGAAGCGCTTTCCCTGCAACATGCTACAAATATTGCGATCAGAATGGGATGCCAGCAGGTAATTTTCAAAACGGATTACATGATGCTGAAGTAGGCAATCACCAATACGGAGTATGATTTATCAAAGTTGGGATCCTAAATTTCAGATGCATGTAGGCTTGATTGTTGTAAGCTTTGAACATTGTAAAAGAGAGTGTAACAGAGCAGCACACATTTTAGCTATGCATGGTCTAGGCATGGAAAATGACTGCTCTGAGACTTGGCTTGGTAATTTTCCAGAATTTGTACTCGATGTTATTGTTGGCGATATGCGAAATGTTCTAATGTAATGGAATACAATGTGTTCCTTTCAAAAAAAAGGTCCGGATGGGCCAAGAGAAGGGAAAGATTTTCGATGAAGTGTGCACTACGTCACACACACCTTCTCTTTTTTTTACAATGTCACCAAAATAAGATCCTTATAACAGGACGCGGAGTATGTGATCACGAGCTCCCACACCCGTCCAAAATAGCGTTGGGATTCGGTGAACTCAATGAAGCTGGCAGACTGCGGGTCCACGTGGGACAGGAAAATTCCAATATACGTACGACCATATACACACCTGACGGATGGGTCCTGGCTACACGGGGGTTTGCACGGCGTTGACGGAGCAAGCCTGAGCCGTGGCTCGAGATGTCGCCAGCGTCCTGATCCGTGGATCAGATCTAGTAGCGCCGGCAGCCCACACAGTAAATGTGCTAGGTGGGCCGCTTGGGGGATAGGGCAATGAAGTTGGATCTAGCATTCTTCCACAGGAGGCGAAGCGGTGGGGAAATCTCCCGCGGCGAAGGCGATTGCATAGTCCAGCGAACTCGCAGGTGCTCCGGTGGCCATGGAGTTCTTGAGACAGCCCATAAACAGGTTAGAATCTGCTCGATGAACTCCTCAGTTGCATGGTTGGGATAAGGTTTTCGCCACTGACCGTGATATTGTTGCCCCAAAAATTTGTGTGGATTAACTAGGACACTGCTAGAAGAGGTCAATGATAACAACGGCACGATGGAACCTGTGCGGTTCCTGGTCATCGCCCCCGCCGAGGTTGAGCTGCCAGCACCGGTGGCTTCCAGCGCCGACGGCCAAATCTGTCTTGAAGAGGCCGGTGCAGAGCATGCAAGTGCAGATAGGGCTCAATGTTCAGAGCACTCCATAGAGCAGCTGGACCCAAAAACACCGGGCTGGACACAAAGGTACGAAGATTGCATCTAAAATTAAATGGTCAATGATCGTTCAGAAGAAAATCAGGGGTGTCCTGGCTGGATATGGAATAAAGCAGATTTTGGTAGGGTTCTTTTCAGATGCTTTGTTTATTTATATGCAGAAGCAATTAGTGCATATGAGGTACTCCCTCCGTTTCCTTTTACTCCGCATATAAGATTTGGTGAAAGTCAAACTACATAAAGTTTGACCAAATTTATATAAAAAAATATGAACATCTACAATACTAAAACTATATAGTATGAAAATACGTTTCATGATGCATCTAATAATATTGACTTCATATTGTGAATTTTTATATTTTTTAATATAAAATTAGTCAAACTTTATAAAACTTGACTTCGACCAAACCTTATATGCAAACTAAAAAGAAATGGAGAGAGTAGTAGTCATTGAATTGAAATAAGAACACATCCGAGGCTATGGTACAAGTTAATTGTGTTAGGAAAAATAACAGTAAACAACAGACAAGACCGTAGATTTCCCTAATCTGCAATGTAGAAACGATTCATTTTGAGGATGTGGTGCAAGTCAACTTTGTTAAGAAAAATATGAGTACAATGCAGATAATAACTTAGACTTACCTAACCTGCGTTGCAGTAACGATTCATTTTTTTAGTGTGGCTAAGACTGAATGAATAGCTAATTGATTATGGTGCGTCGCTGACGACCGTAATGGAGTGATCAGAGAAATAATGTGCAACCTTCTTTGTGGTCATGTAAATCTCATAAACAAGCTTCTAATAATGTGGATATCTTTGCTTGAATGGAGTTAAAACTTCAGAAATATAGTATACTGGGCGCTGAACTTTATAAGCTTTTCCTTCTTTTTCCCGCTCGACCGTGAGTACTGTACTGACAACTTGTCCAGTGACTGTAATGTAAAGCAGTAAAGACTCTTTGCTGATTGAGGCAGCGAGCACCGGTTGGATGGAAAGCAGGGCTTTGAGACCTGCAAACGCTGCATCAGCTTCAGGAGTCCACTCAAACTTGTCAGATTTCTTTATCAATCGGTAAAGAGGCAATGCCTTTTCACCGAGGCGAGAAATGAATCGACTCAAGGCGGCCAAACAACCAGTAAGCTTCTGGACATCATGCACGCGCGCAGGGCGCTTCATCCGGAGTATGGCACAAACTTTCTCTGGGTTCGCGTCGATCCCTCGTTCGGAAACGAGGAAGCCAAGTAACTTTCCACCAGAAACTCCGAAAGTACACTTTGATGGGTTAAGCTTGATATCATATCTTCTCAGGTTCGCAAAGGTTTCAGCAAGGTCAGTCAGCAAGTCGGAACCTTTGCGCGGCTTGACCACAATGTCATCCATGTATATTTTCCACATTCCGACTGATTTGAGTGAGCAGACACTTCTGAATCATCCTCATGAATTTGGCCCCAACGTTCTTGAGACCGAATGGCATTGTGACATAACAAAAGCACCCGAATGAAGTGATGAAAACTGTTTTTATCTCATCGGGTCCATACAGTCAGATCTGGTATCCGGAATAGGCGTCCAGGAAAGACAAACGCTCACATCCCGTAGTTGAATCGACAATTTGATCGATGCGAGGGAGAGAAAAATGATCCTTCAGGCAGGCCCGATTGATATGCTTGAAGTCAATGCACATGCGAAGTGAGTCGTCCTTCTTGGGACCATAACAACATTGATATGCTTGAAGTCAATCCACCTTTTTTTTCTTAAAAGGAGAAACAACCTTTCATAGTTCTTCATACGTCAATGGTGAATACGATTTCTGGTTTGGTCGTTCGTTGATGTCTTTAGCGATCGATCTAATCTGGGTCACATGAACTTCAGCAGCAAAAAAGGAGCATATTTCTCCTAACGATAGGAGGCGTGGAGGGAGGCGGCTCGGTGGAACGCTGCCACAAAAGGTGTTCGGGCGGTGGAAATCGGTGGATGTTAGGTATTTTGACTGGGTATGGCGGGTTTTGGGCTTAGGTACTGCTGAAATGGGTTCGAACCCCTGAAATATGCCGGGTTTTATATTTTACCGAAGCGCAGCCCTGCGGGGTTAGAATTTAGAAAGACGTCCATCGCCATACCTTAAGGTAAAACCCCGCGTGGATGCGGGTTTCGGGCCCATTGCCATCTTGAGGCCCATGTGATATTTTTCCGTGCGTCTCCCTTTCAAGATACAGACTCTCAGTTCAAGTCCAACTCTACATCGCCGCCTTCCCTTCCCTTGACTCTTAGTACGTTTCCCATAAATATTGGCTCAAACTATGAGGAAGGGAGGAGGTAGATACCGAGGCCGGCAGATGGAGCTGCTGAACAAGGACGCGTACGACGAGGCCGATCCCACGAGGCGCTTCATCCGGGCCATGAGGCTGACGTAGTATATGGCGACGCACACGACAAAGCTAGCTACCTTGGAGAAGGATGGTGGCACTGCAGAGGATCCAAGCTGCCAATACAGGCACCACATCGGTCGAACGTGATTGAACCAACTTGCTCTCCTCTACTCCTTACTCCTCATCACAAGCGTCGGCTCCGTCCTTACCGGCATATGCGTCACATCCGCGTCGTCCCCGGTCACCAATGCTCACATCAGCCTCCCTAGCTCTTCGGCCTAGAGAGTCGTCAATCAAGACTACTCGGCCATGGCCAAAACATAACCTAAGGATACAATGGCCGGCAGCCAACCCTTTATTTATATGGGTGACTCCAGAAACCCTAAACAACTCGGACCCACTTTTCCTGAACAGAAAAAATAAAAACAACACAACCGGAAATTAAAAAAGACTCTTTGCACGCCAATATTGTCACACCTGCCGGTGGACCCCAGCCGAACTCCTTCAAACTCAGCATGCTCAACAAGCTCTTTCAAACATAGCCACGCCTCCTTTGATCTTCTCCTTGCGCGGCAGAAACAGGAACACTGAGTCACCTGCACGTTGGTACGCTCCTTCCGCGGCATTTGCGGAGAGCACTCCTCGAACTCGCATCGGCCCAGCAAATTTGGTTTATTTGGCATCACGGTGCTGCCTCGATGTTCACCTTACTGTTGTCTTCGGTGTACAAATATTTACACTATGTATTTGATCATTTCAGTATATGAAAAAAAAAGAATATACATGGATTAAAATCGACGTGAAGCAACGCACGGGCAGTGTTTGCTAGTATAAGCAAATTTGAACTTTAGCTTGGTTCCGACATCCAACCAACCAATACAGAGGCTCATCACTAAACTGCTAGTACGGAAGGATTCCCAAGGACCTTCCATAGTTGACGACGTCGTCGTATATTTCGTCCAACGCCTTGTACCTGAACTCAAACCCTTCCCCGACGAGTTTCGCCGACGAAATGCAGACTCTCAACTTCTCGGGGCGACCACCAAACCTGATAACAAACATACACGCTATATATTCACAAATCACGATCGAGAGCATCGGAACTTGCCGTGTTTCCATAGATGTTGGCACACACCTGTCGGTATTGACGTTGTACTGCGGGTACTTGGCGGCCAGGAAGGTGGCTAGCTCCGCGAGGGTGGTGTCGAGGCTGCTGCAGATATATCTTCCTGACGCAGCCTCCTCCTCGGCTAAGAAGATCTTTGCGCGGCAGAGGTCGTGGACATGGATCATCGGGATCGAGCCAGACGCCCTGTCGATGAGTTCCAGGCTGCGAATCTTCTCGTCGTCACCTGAGATAATCATTCACCACACACGTCGTTCGATGAATTAGTAGTCTCTGATGGTCCCTTTTAATTATCGTTGCATCTTGACTTGGTATCAGGCTCACCAGTCAGCAAAGAAAGGATAACGGGGACGCTGGTGTGGACAATCGTCGCCGGCGCCTCGCCAACCGTGAAGGCGGGGCACACCGTAACAAGGCTGATGCCGCTGTCCTGCGCGAAAGTCCGCGCCGCCTTTTCCATAAGCACCTTTGAGACATTGTAGGCCTGTGATACGGCACGCAAGCACGTCATCACATTCACATTATTTGACAGATTTCTACCCGCCCTAATTAAAATTAAAAAGGAACGGAAGTACTAAAAAAATGTGCATGCCTACCCAGCCGCCGGCCTTGGTAACTCTGAGGTACTCAACGTCGCTCCAGGACTCCTCGTCCAGGACATGGCTGTCTCCTAGTGGCAGAGGCCGGCCGGCGACAGCCGCCACTGACGATGTCAGGATCACGCGCTTCACCGTCCCCGCCCTCACGCACGACCTCATTGCGTTAAGGGTTCCGCTGACGGCCAGCTCGATCACTTCTTTCTGCCATGAGATATAACCAACTAAAAACAGTGCCTTTTCCATAATCAAATCTGACCCTAGTACAGAGTGTTTGGTCAGGCTCTACCTCAGGGTTCTCCGCGTTGAGGTTCATCGGAGCCGCGACGAGGAAGGCATAGTCGCAGCCGGCCACGGCCTCATCGAAGCTACCCTCGTCCTCCAGGTCGGCGCGGAAGACCTCTAAGGGACCGAGCGCTTGCAAGTCCTTGAGATGGGGGTGATTCTCCATGCCATCTGAGATCCAAAAAACAAATAACAGTGCCTGTCAGCTCAGGGTTCATCACATCACAAATTCACAATAGAGAGCGATCGAGGATCTAACCGGACTTTCTGATTGTCGTCTTGACGGTGTATCCCTTCTGCAGCAGCATCTTCACGAGGGCCGAGGCGATATATCCGTCACCTCCGGTGACACACGCCGTCTTCCTCCTCATCGCATCACCTGCCACAGACGTCATCAGGCCGGCTGGAGGTGGAGAGTCGAACACCGGAGTTCTGTTCCTCTGCTGGTGGAGTGGTGCTTGTGGGCGCTCGTGGCTTTCACCTCTCAGGTAACGTGTGTCGTAGCTGGTAATCCATGAGCGGGGTTCGTTAGAGGGATGGTTTGAATCCCAGGGGAAAAAAAGAGGAATGGTTTGGATGCTTTCAAGAAACCACATGCTAGTTGCATTTATTTCTCCACAGATTGTCACCATGGAATAATCGGGAAATCTCAATTATTGCTCAGTTGTGCTGCCCTGTATATACAAAGGTTAGATGCTTTCCAACTTACCCCGCAGAAAAAAGAGATGCTTTCCAACTTGTATTTGTCTTTCAGATTGATTATACCGAGCCAACTGCTCCATTGTGCTCCAGTGATATTGAAGTCTTCCATTGACCTGCTAGTATCCAAAAGAGACGGCTGGCAGGTTAATACTATCAAGTTGGCCATGTAGAAGTGCACTGGCAGGTTAGTTTAGAGTGAATTGCAGAAGACCACCACATTGACGTATAGGTTTGCAGAAAACACCCCTTTACGAATTTGGGCCAGAAACCACTGATTTTCAGCCTAATGTTTTGCAAAAAAATGCTGATCGGTCTATTTGCACATTTTAACCGCAATTATGACATGTGGGGCCCACATTGGTGCATAACGTTCACTATAGACAATGTTAGACTGGTTTTTTTTCAAAAGGAACCCTCCCTCCAAAAAAAGGAAATCCTCCTTCCATGCTCGATCCAATCGAGATCAGGCCCCGCTGCCGTTCCCACAGGTCACCGTCGCCGCGACCTGGGCCAAGCTGTTCGCTGCCTCCTCGCTACGCAGCGGCGGCTCTAGCCTCGCGCCCGCCACAGCCACAACCTAGTCTAGGTCGAGGTCGGCGGCCACGGCCGAGGCGCACGGGTCGGCTGGCGCCCTGCTCCTGGAAGCATGGGGTGGTGGGCTAGCGGCGGCTCTGACCTCCGAATCACCACACAGAACGGTCGTTGCCTCCTCCTTCAGGCATGGCGGCAGTGCAACAGCCGGCGCACGGAGTGGCTGCAACCTCCCGGCAATGATGGTGGCATCGGAGCAAGCAGTAGCGGCGGGGCGCAACACAGGCGCACGCAGCAGCGGCCGCACCCAGCATGTTCGCGAGCAGTAGCGTGCATCACCGGAGCAAGAAGACTAGTGGAGGCTGACATCACCGAAGCAAGAAGACTAGTGGCGGCGCGCATCACCGGAGCAAGCAGCGGCACGCCGGTGAGCAAAACGGGCGCAAGCAGCAACGACGGCGAGCAAGCAGCAGCAGCAATGCACAGAAAGGGCGCAGCCAGGCAGGAACCCTCACCGGTAAGCTCCGCCATAGCCGGGGCACCGGTGTGGGTGATAGTGCACGAGCGGGGGATGGCCGCCGGCGGAGTACGGTTGAGTTGGGTATGGCAAGGGCCTAATTGCATATTTGTTTTCAAATTGAAGGTTGCCTCTGCAAATATACTCGGTACTAATTGTCATGCCACATCATCAAATATGGGCCCCACATGTCATAATAACAGTTAAAATGTCCAAGTAGACCGATCAGTGTTTTTTTGCAAAAGATTAGACCGAAAATCAGTGGTTTCTGGCACAAATTTGTAAAAGAGTGTTTTTACAAACCTATGCACTAATCCAAGAAAGTAGTTGTAATTTTGTTCTCGGTTTTCACAGAGCGACTAAAGTAGCTATGTGTGTGCATGTCGATAGTCTAGTCTTCTCTTTATGTTGTACTAGGAAACATGCCCCGTGCGTTGCAACGGGATAAAAAATTCCCTACCGAGGTGCACAAAGTAAGTTTTCATTGGCATGGCACGAACACCTGGTTAGATGATGATGGGCTTGATCTAGGTCGCACAGTTATTGTTGTAGCATCAGATTGCCAAGGAGTGGTTAATGATATTCAGAGAGGTACGAGCGGTATGTATGCTAGCATTGTCAAGGAAACCAGACCGCAAGTCAGTTTACTAGACGTTCCTTCATCTTCATTGGAAGAGAGTCTAATCTGTATCCCGGCGAACTTGTTTTTTGATCAATAAAATGGAGTGTGTTTAGACTAAAGAAAAAACGAATGCACGATTGGGGTTTCAATTTTGTCAGACTGGACAAGTTCCATATTACAAGTTCCAGTTTCAGTTCATCGAATTAGAATTGTACGTTTCACCTATCAACTTGAGTTTACAGGAGAAAAGGCAGTAGCAACCCGAATCTCAGGGTAAGAAATCAAGTCCGGTTCTTGTTGTCTCGGCGTTCCGATTTAATCTGTGCTACTTTCAGTCGTATAAAACATGTTGGAATTACTTGGAAGTCCTGAGAATGGTTACAGACAAATGCAACTCTCTCAGGGTAAGAATTACAGCAAAGAATGTGACCTCCTGCTGCTCAGTTCCTGCGATTCTAGTCCCATATCTTCATCCCCAAATACCCGAGTTAATGATGAGTACTCTGGCTCATATTAGTCATATATATGAACCATACTACAAAATAAGTATTGGACAAGCAGCAACAAAACAAAACTTAACTCTGAAGACAAGAAAGTAAACATGCTTTTCAAACCACGACTGGCAAGCACACTCAAACACACAACTTCTGGTGATACTTGGGCTGAAACTCCATGTCATCTGAGATCCAAAACAAAATAACGTGCCTGTCAGCTCAGAGTTCATCACATTCACATCACAACAGACAGTCGTCCGAATAGAGAGCGATCAAGGATCTAACCAGACTTTCTGACTGTCGTCTTGACGGTGTATCCCTTCTGCAGCAGCATCTTCACAAGGGCTCAGGCGATGTGCCCGTCCCCTCCGGTGACGCATGCCGTCTTCCTCCTCATCGCATCACCTGCCACAGACGTCATCAGGCCGGCTGGAGGTGGAGAGTCGAGCACCAGAGTTCCGTTCCTCTGCTGGTGGGGTGGTGCTTGTGGGCGCTCGTGGCTTTCACCTCTCACTGCCAGCGGGCTTTTTGGCTTTCAGCACAGATCGCATGCATGAAACGCCCACAAGCAGTTTCAGCACTGTGGCAACCGTTTGGAAGACCGGGGGCGAGTTCTTGACTATGGCAACCGTTTCAGCACAGATCGCATGCATGAAACGCTCGGCCGTGATTTTCGGATCGTGGGAGAAACGTTCGGCCATGATTTTCTCGTCCAACCAATTAGGCAAGTGTTTTTTTTGCAAGGTGCTAGATTTAATACCGTCAGCTTCCTATAATGACGCGCAATGCCGCAATCCCACGGTGCCCTTTCCTTTCATTCAGTCAAAACAGAAAATGGGAAGTACGGGAGAAACAGGGGTTGATCCAAAAATCATGTCATCATCTGACGATTTACTCCACATCCAATTTGGGCAAAATTGACAAATTTAACCTATGAACAAAATTAAATCACAGAATGAACTGCCCGTGAAACTATTTCACATGGCTGACCTTTTTGTGTGACGCCCTACACGAAGGCGTCACACTACACTGTGCAACGCCTCACAGATAGGCGTTACACGCCTGGCCAGCATCGTACCCATGTGATCCGAGAAATACTAAGTCAGTGTAGCGCCTGAGAGCTAGGCGCCACACTATACAGTGTAGCGCCTAGCTTCTAGGTGTTGCACTAGTGGTTGCTTCATTTTTCAGTGCAACCACTAGTGCAGAGCCTGAGAGCTAGGCGCCACATTATACAGTGCAGCGCCTAACTCGTAGGCTCTGCACAATGACTTAGCAATTTTTAGGCAGTTTGGGGTGCAACGTTGGCCAGGCGTGTAGCGCCTATCTGTGAGGCGTTGCTCAATGTAGTGTGACGCCTTTGTGTTGGGCGTCACACAAAAAGGTCACCCGCGTGAAATAGTTTCACGAACAATTCATTTTGTAATTTGATTTCGTCCACAGGTCAAATTTGTTAAATTTACCTTCAATTTAATCCGCTAATCATGCTAGGCCCGCACACGATAGACTTGCATGCAACAAAAAAAACTGCTAAATGAACAAACAATAGCACGTTCCTGGCAAAGTGCCGCAGCGCCCACGCACTTCCCACGAAAGGCCGCCCACCTCGACACCGGCACTCGCGCACATCGTACACCTCGCCACAGCACCTGCACACGTAGTATACCTCGCCGGCAAGTCGCCGCCGGTGGTCGTTGGCCGGTCCGCTCGGTCCGGCCCGAGCTTCGTCGTCGCCGGTCCGGTCCCTGAAATCAGGACCGTCGTTCTGCTTGGTCCGGTTCGACCCGGACCGCCAGCAGCCGGTCCAAACGACGGCTCGCACCGGGACTGGACCGGCCCGGACCGTGTCCACCAGTCTCAGGTAACATGTGTCGTAGCTGGTGATTCATGAGCGGGGTTCGTTAATGTTGAACATATGTACATGTACGTAGGTCTGGGTTCTGTATGCAGTACCTGTAGTATCTATCTCCCTCTGTATGTACGTGTATCTTAGAAGACAAGATACCGGTCGCACCCCTTGTACCTATATATATGTGCCTAGTGCACGATTAATCAATTATCGATGCACCAAATCATTCTTCACATGGTATCTATCGCAAGTCAATCTTCCAACTTCCGCTAACCCTAGCTGTCGCCTCGGGCCGCCGCCGCCGTCGCGACTGTTGGGGAACGTAGCAGAAATTCAAAATTTTCCTACGTGTCACCAAGATCTATCTATGGAGAGACTAGCAACGAGGGGAAGGAGAGTGCATCTACATACCCTTGTAGATCGCTAAGCGGAAGCGTTCAAGTGAACGGGGTTGATGGAGTCGTACTCGTCGTGATTCAAATCACCGATGATCCTAGTGCCGAACGGACAGCACCTCCGCGTTCAACACACGTACAGCCCGGTGACGTCTCCCATGCCTTGATCCAGCAAGGAGAGAGGGAGAGGTTGATGAAGACTCCATCCAGCAGCAGCACAACGGCGTGGTGGTGATGGAGGAGCGTGGCAATCCTGCAGGGCTTCGCCAAGCACCACAGAAGAGGAGAAGAACTTGGGAGAGAGGGAGGGGCTGCACCAAAGGCAAAAGGTGTGTTTGAGAGGCCCTCCTACCCCACTATATATAGGGATCCCAAGGGGGGTGCGCCAGCCCCTAGGAGATCCAATCTCCAAGGGGGCGGCGGCCAGGGGAGGAGTCCTCCCCCCCAAGGCACCTAGGAGGTGCCTTTCCCTGCTGGGACTCTTCCTTTAGGGTTTCCCCAGGCGCATGGGCCTCTTGGGGCTGATGCCCTTGGCCCATGTAGGCCAAGGCGCACCCCCTACAGCCCATGTGGCCCCACCCGGTGGACCCCCGGGACCCTTCCGGTGGTCCCGGTACAATACCGATGACCCCGAAACTTGTCCCGATGGCCGAAACAGGACTTCCTATATATAAATCTTTACCTTCGGACCATTCCGGAACTCCTCGTGACGTCCGGGATCTCATCCGGGACTCCGAACAACTTTCGGGTTACCACATACAAGCTTCCTTTATAACCCTAGCATCATCGAACCTTAAGTGTGTAGACCCTACGGGTTCGGGAGACATGCAGACATGACCGAGACGTTCTCCGGTCAATAACCAACAGCGGGATCTGGATACCCATGATGGCTCCCACATGCTCCACGATGATCTCATCGGATGAACCACGATGTCAAGGACTTAATCAATCCCGTATACAATTCCCTTTGTCTATCGGTATGTTACTTGCCCGAGATTCGATCGTCGGTATCTAATACCTAGTTCAATCTCGTTACCGGCAAGTCTCTTTACTCGTTCCGTAACACATCATCCCGTGATCAACTCCTTGGTCACATTGCGCATATGATGATGTCCTACCGAGTGGGCCCAGAGATACCTCTCCGCTTACACGGAGTGACAAATCCCAGTCTCGATTCGTGCCAACCCAACAGACACTTTCAGAGATACCTGTAATGCATCACCCAGTTACGTTGTGACGTTTGATACACCCAAAGCATTCCTACGGTATCCGGGAGTTGCACAATCTCATGGTCTAAGGAAATGATACTTGACATTAGAAAAGCTTTAGCATACGAACTACACGATCTTTGTGCTAGGCTTAGGATTGGGTCTTGTCCATCACATCATTCTCCTAATGATGTGATCCCGTTATCAACGACATCCAATGTCCATGGTTAGGAAACCGTAACCATCTATTGATCAACGAGCTAGTCAACTAGAGGCTTACTAGGGACATGGTGTTGTCTATGTATCCACACATGTATCTGAGTTTCCTATCAATACAATTATAGCATGGATAATAAACGATTATCATGAACAAGGAAATATAATAATAACCAATTTATTATTGCCTCTAGGGCATATTTCCAACAACGACCTCCCGCCGCCGCCGCCACCCCAAGCTGCCGCCACCACCCCTCCTCCCCGCGCTCCACCTCCCCACCGCGCGCCTTCCCCTCCATGCCGCGCCGCCCCTTCCCGCCGCGCCGCCTGCCTCCCGCCGCCGCGCTGCCTCTCCTCAGCCGCGCCGCCGCTTTCCTCCCCACGATCTCATCGCCATGTCTTCCAACGCCTCCACCTACTCCAACCCCTTCGCCGTCGACCCTGCCGAGATCCGCGACATCAATGTCCTTGCACGCGTCCCCGTGATCCTCGACGCCTCCAACTCAGCGTGCTTCGCGTGGAAGACATACTTCACGCTGCTCTTCCACGAGAACAATCTTGTGGATCATGTGGATGGCACCATGGACTCCCGCGCCATGGTGGACGACGCCGAGTGGACCGCGATCGACGCTACGATCATCCAGTGGTTCTTCACCACCATCTCCAAGGACTTGTTCCACACGGTCGTGAGCGCCAGCGACGACGCCCGCGCTATGTGGGTCAAGCTGAACGGCCTCTTCACCGACAACAAGCTTCAGCGCCGCGTTTTTTTGCAGCAGGAATTTTTTGACTGTCACCAGGATGAACAGTCCATTGATGACTACTGCCGCCGCCTGAAGACGTTGGCGGATGAGCTCCGTGACATTGGAGCCAAGGTAGACGACGACCTCCTCCTCAGCACCCTCACCGTCGGCCTCAACGAGGACTTTGGCAACACCGCCTCTAACCTCACCTTGATGCTGGAGCCCTCCTTCCCCAAGTTTGTGGCGTACTTGAGGTTTGAGGAGCGCCGGATGATGGGGGTCAAGAAGCGTGTGCAGCACCACGCCCTCGCCGTCGGCGCCTCCCGCGGCGCCCCTCCACCGACCGCCCCACCCGCGCCGCGCCAGCAGCCGCCGCCACCAGCGCCTCCAGGGTACTTCCCCCTTCCGCCCGCCCCTCCCGCTGCCCCCTAGCAGCCGGGTGGCGGGCGCCGCGGCAACCGCCGCGCGGGCGGCCGCAAGCAGCAATAGGCGCCGGGAGGGGGGGCTCGTCAGCAGCAACAGGTGACTCCTCCATGGATGTACGGCACCAACCCGTGGACCAGCGTTGTCACGCGTACTCCATGCCGGTCCCTCGGGCTCCGTCTCCGGGCATCCTTGGGCCCCGCCCGGCGGGTCACCAGGCCCTCTTCGCCATGCAGAACGCCGCTTCCTACAGCGGCTATGGTGCCCCCCTGCGCCCGCCTATGGGTTCGCGCCGGCCTATGGCGCCGTCGCCGCGCTGGCCTATGGGGCCGCGCCCGCCTACGACGCTGCCGCCGCTCCGGCCTTCAGGGCTGCTCCCACGCCGGCACGGAGGGTTCTACCCTCCTCAGGTGCCACTGCCGTGGGACCCGGCCTTGCTCGCTGCACTGCACTCTGCCCCGTCGCCGAGCTCCTATGGTGGCGGTGGTGACTGGTACATGGACTCGGGCGCCACTGCTCACATGACTGCTCATCCCGGTAACCTCACATCTGCCACTCCCGTTCATACTCCCATCCGTATCACCGTTGGTAACGGTTCCTCCCTACCCATTACTCACGTCGGTCATATGTATTTTCCTTCTACTTCCACCCCTGTGCATATGTCTAATGTTCTTGTGTCTCCTGACTTAATCACTAATCTTGTTTCCATTCGTCGCCTTGCTCGTGAGAATCCTTTAACTGTTGAATTTGACGATATCGGTTTTTCTGTGAAGGACGCCCGTACATGGATGGTGCTCCACCGATGTGATAGCCCGGACGAGCTTTATTCAGTGCATCCCTCCGGCGCCACCACCACCCGTCGCCCCGCCGCCTTCGCCGCAAGTGTCGATCTTTGGCATGCCCGTCTTGGTCATCCCAACTCCACCGTTATGCGTCAGATCCTTCAGAGTTTTTCCTTCTCATGTAATAAGGTCGACGATCACACTTGTGAGGCTTGCCGTCTTGGCAAGCACGTTCGTCTTCCCTTTAGCGAGTCTACAAACATTTCCACTTTTCCATTTCAGTTATTGCATAGTGATGTTTGTACTTCCCCGGTTGCTAGCAACACGGGCTATTTATACTATCTGGTGATATTGGATGATTTTACTCATTATGTGTGGACCTTCCCTCTCCGTCGCAAGTCTGACGCTCTTGCCACACTCGCCGCCTTTTATTCCTATGTCACCACACAGTTCGGTCGTCCTATTCTCGCCTTGCAAATTGACAATGGCAAGGAGTTTGACAACATCGCCGTCCGCAATTTACTTGCGTCCCACGGCACCATCTTTCGCCTCACCTGCCCCTACACGTCACAGCAGAATGGTCGTGCCGAGCGCGTCCTTCGCATGCTTAATGACTGTGTCCGCACTTTACTCTTCCACTCCTACGTACCTACTCAGTTCTGGCCGGACGCGCTCGCGACCGCCAGCCTCCTCATTAACATTCGCCCCTGTCGTTCCCGCTGGAACTACACACCTCACCAGCTCCTCTTTGGTGCGGTTCCATCTTATGATGGCCTTCGCATTTTCGGGTATCTCTGTTATCCTAGCACCGCGTCCACCGCCCCTCACAAATTCGCGCCCCAGTCACTTCCTTGCATCTTCCTTGGCTATCCTCCCAACACCAAAGGTTACCGGTGCTATGATCCAGTCTTCCATCGCATTTTTACTTCGCGGCATGTGTACTTTGATGAGCTCGTGTTCCCGTTTCAGCAGGTATCGTCACCCTCGGAGTCTCCTGCGGCGCGGTTCGTCCCTGCCTCCACCTCTGGCGGACCGCCCAACCGCGACCCGGGTTCGGCCCTGCCAGCGCTCCCCGCGCCGGCGGCCCCTGCAGCGGCCCCCGACGCAACGGCCTCTTTGGCCGTCCCCGCCGCGGCCCCCAACGCCGCGGCCCCCGTCGCGGCCTCCGTCGCCGTGGCCCCCTCGACCGCCCCTGCCGCGGCCTCCGTCACCGCGGCTCCCTTGGCGGCCCCCATCACCGCGGCTCCCTTGGCGGCTCCCGTCGCCGCGGCGGCACCCCTCGTCGGTGTGGTCACCCGGGCTCGGACTGGGACCCTGCGTCCCAGCATGCGCTACTCTTCGGACGAGTACGCATGCGCGGCTTCTACCTCGACGCCATCCCCGCTCGCCACCTCCGCTCGCGCAGCCCTTTGGGATCTGAACTAGCTAGCTGCGATGCGTGAGGACTTTGACGCCCTGCAGCGCAACCGTACGTGGCAGCTTGTCCCGCGGCCACCCCGTGCCAATGTCATCACTGGCAAGTGGGTCTTACACCATAAGACTCGCCCCGACGGTTCTCTCGAGCGCTACAAGGCGCGTTGGGTGGTGCGCGGCTTTCGCCAGCGCGCTGGCGTGGACTTCACCGACACCTTCGCCCCGGATGTTAAACCGGGCACGATTCACGCCGACCTCTAGCTTGCTGTTTCTCGCGCTTGGCCTGTCCACCAGCTCGATGTGTCTAATACTTTCTTGCATGTCCATCTCGACGAGCAGGTGTTCTGTCAGCAGCCGACTGGTTTCGTCGACACCGACTATCCGGACCACGTGTGCTTGCTCTCCCGTTCTCTCTACGGGTTGAAGCAGGCACCTCGGGCCTGGTACCAGCGGATCGCGGCCTTCCTCCAGCAACAGGGGTTCCGGTCCACACGGTCCGATGCCTCCATGTTTGTCTATCACCAGGGCCCCGCCACCGCGTACCTCCTATTGTACATTGACGACATCATCCTGACTGCGTCCTCGCCAACGCTTCTTCAGCAGATCACAGCTCGCCTCGGCACAGAGTTCGCCCTCAAGGACTTGGGGGCTCTCCACTACTTCCTCGGCATCGAGGTCGTGCGCCGGGCTACTGGCTTCTTCCTGCACTAGCAGAAGTACGCCTACGAGCTTTTGGAGCGAGCGGGCATGCTTAACTGCAAGCCTGCTTCCACGCCTGTCGATACGAAGGCTAAGGTGTCCGCCGTTGAGGGCTCTCCGGCGTCCGACGCTCCCTTCTACCGCTCCATCATTAGTGCGCTTCAGTACCTCACTAACGCGTCCGGACATTCAGTATGCTGTCCAGCAGGTGTGCGTTCACATGCATGCTCCTCGTGACACCCATTGGGCTCTCGTGAAACATATACTTCGGTACATACGTGGCACCACAGCCATGGGTCTCACCCCGACAGCCTCGCCAGACACCAGCCTTGTCGCCTACTCCGACGCCGACTGGGCTGGGTGTCCCGACACTCAACGCTCCACTTCCGGCTACTATGCCTACCTCGGGCCCTCTCTGATTTCGTGGTCGTCTAAACGACAACCCACGGTCTCACGATCGAGCGCCGAGGCCGAGTATCGGGCCGTGGCCAACACCGTCACGGAGTGTTCCTGGCTACGACAGCTACTCCAGGAGTTGCTATGTGAGGTCACCAAGGCGACGCGCGTCTACTGTGATAACGTCTCCGCGGTGTACCTCGCTACCAACCCTGTCCATCACCGACGGACGAAGCACATTGAGCTAGACATCCACTTCGTCCGGGAGAACGTCGCACTTGGTCGTGTTCGTGTTCTACATGTGCCCACCGATCAGTAGTTCGCCGATGTGATGACGAAGGGACTACCCACCTCGACTTTCGAGGGCTTCCGGTCCAGTCTTTGCGTCACCGGCGACGCTTCGACTGCGGGGGGGGTGGGGGGACAGGGTGGGTGGGTGGGGGGGGGGGGGGCTGTTGAACATGTGTACATGTACGTAGGCCTGGGTTCTGTATGCAGTACCTCTGTATGTACGTGTATCTTAGGAGACAAGATACCGGTCGCACCCCTTGTACCTATATATATGTGCCTAGTGCACGATCAATCAATTATCGATGCACCAAATCATTCTCCACAGTTAGAGCCCCGAAAAAAAGAGAGGAATGGTTTGGATGCTTTCAAGAAACCACATGCTAGTTGCATTTATTTCTCCACAGATTGTCACCATGGAATAACTGGGAAATCTCAATTATTGCTCAGTCGTGCTGTCCTGGATATACAAAGATTAGATGCTTTCTAACTTGTATTTTTCTTTCAGATTGATTATACCTGGCCAGCTGCTCCATTGTGCTGCCCTGGATATACAAAGGTTAGATTCTTTCCAACTTGTATTTTCATTTCAGATTGACTATACCTAGCCAACTGCTAGATGCATTGTGCTCCAGTGATATTGAAGTCTTCCGTCGACCTGCTAGTATCCAGAAGAGACAATTGGCTGGTTAGTACTATCAAGTTGGCCATGTAGAAGTGCACTGGCAGGTTAGTTTATCACGTTATAGCTTTCATTAATCACCAGGGACGATGTGATGAAAGGAGCACTTTATAGAGTGGTAGCAGCGCGACGGAAGTGTAATTGAAATCTTGTGGTCGGTTTTCATAGAGCGACTAAAGTAGATATGTGTGTGCATGCCGATAGTGTAGTACTAGGAAACATGCCCCGTGCGCGCGTTACAACGGGATAAAAAAAATCTACTTTAGTCAGTTTATCTTACATTAAGGTGCAAAGAATGTTGAAGTAAGCTTTTGTTGGCATGGCACGAGCACCGGGTTAGATGATGATGGCCCGATGAGAAGGTGCAAATTTATCTTACATTAACTTTATGCTTCATCCTTCATACCACCGTTATGTAGTATATCATTATAAGAGAAGATTACTATGAAGAGACCAATAAAGTCTCCTTAAGCATTTCCTATTTGTTGAGGGTTGTATCATTAATTATGAAGATGCATAGTGCTAATGTATATATTTAAAACATGGTACAAATGTTACATTTCTGCAACGCCTCTCGCAGCGGGAGGGAGCCCCGTCGCCACCGCCACTCGATCTCCCTCTGCCGGCCACCTCCTCCACAACAGAGAGCAGATCCAGAACCCTCTCATCGTCTCTTTCCGTCCCATCACATCCCGACCCCCGCGTCGCCCCCGCTCGGGCGACTCGGGTGGTGTCACAACCCTCGCCGCCGGGGGCGTCACCTCCTTCCTCCCCTCCCTCCGTCGCTGTCGGAGGACGACGCCGGGCTATGCCTGGGGGCCGACGGCGGTGGCGGGGGTCTCCTGTTCGGAAATATAGTAGAAAACAAATGGAAGACTTGCAACATTGTCTCTTCAAATGTCTTCGTGTGAAACACTTGTGGTCTCAGCTAAGACTTCTGGATGCCATTCAAAGAGTAACTGATGAGGACAGATCACGCTTAGTCACTATGGAGATCTTACCAAAGCTTGATGTTGTTTTAGATGGACTACTTGTGGCCGAACTGGCAGTTATCGCAGCATGATATCTTTGGTGGCAACGACGACAACTTGTGAAAGGAATCGTGATTCAAAATCCTGAGAAAAAACACTATATATTCGTGCCCTAACTACAAATTACATCAGATCGATGTCTCCAAAGCTCCCGACTCGGAAGAAGATAGAACAAAGAACATATGTGGTAAAAACTGTCTCATGGATTGGTCAAGGTCAATGTAGATGCATCATTTTATCTGGATACTTTATCTGGAGCTTGCGGTGATGTCGTGTGTGATGACCGGGTGACTTTTTAGCAGTAGCGACTTGGTTTCTTCCGCATTACCGAGATTTGATTGAGCGGGGCTCTTGGCAATTAGAAATGGAATATACTTGTTGGCAAATTTGGGGTGCAACAATGAGGAGATTGAATCTGATTGCTTGTTTGCGGTGGAGACAATTCAGCAAATGGACTCTTATCTAGGACCCGGCGTTGCATTCGTCTCTGAATGTATTCAGTTGGCAATGGGCTTCGCCAAAATATCATTTAGACACTGTTTTCGAGAAGCTAATTAGGTAGCAGATGAGCTAGCTAACCATTTTTTAGTGCTAGACCGTCAGGTTCTTGGGACGATGTAATTCCGGACTTTGACTCTCATTTACTTGTAAACGACGTGACCATCATATGAGAAATAAAGTCTATTTGCTGTCAAAGAAAAAACAGCGGCGACAAAACTTAAAACCCAATTCGCAAAATTCCCCCCAAAGAACTTTTTGAAACATTAAAAAAACAAGAACAAAAGTGAAAACGTGAAAGTTTTTTCAAAATTAATAGCATTTTTTTACAAAACTCAAAACATTTTTCGAAAACCCCCCCCCCCCCCAAACATTTATGGAATTGGCTAACAGATTTTGAAAACATGAGCAATTTTTTGAATTTGCAAACAAATTTCAAAAACATAACATTCATAAATTTGTAAACAAATTTGGAATGCAGGAACATATTTTGAAGTTCCCAAACATTTTATGAATTTGTGAAAAAATTGTGAAATATGAATATTATTTGAATGTGTGAACAAATTTTGAAAGCTGGACCATTTATTTGAAAACCTTGAACGTCTTAGTTTGTGATTTTTTTTAAAATGTGAACATTGTTTAAAATTCTAAATATTTTGGAATTTCTGAAGAAAATTTGAAATAAGATTTTTTTTCCAAAAATGTGAACATGATTTCAAAATGTTGAACATATTTTAGATTCCAAAACATTTTTTGAAAGACAGAAAATAATTTTGAAAAAAATAAAAGGTGAAAGAAAATAAAAAATGAAAAAAGAAAAAAATAGAAAGAAGAAAGGAAAAAATGAAAACGAGGAGAAATAGAAAAAAGAAAAATGAAAAAGAAACAACTGGTATCGCTGAAACACTAAACGGGTCGGCCCAAAACCTGAAAAATGGCTAGAAACATCATAGAAGGTTCCCAAAACCAGTATCATTAGACGGGCCGGCCCACCCCGAACGGTCGCTCCCTTGTTCTACGAAACAGCGAAATCACTAATTCAAAATTGGGTTTTTCCCAAGCATGGGTGGACACCGTAATGGGCATGGTTAGATCAGTTTATTTCTCAATTCTTTTCATAGTGAAAGGTTGGAGCTACTTAAACCAATTAGAGGTATACGACAGGGAGATCCTATTTCCCCTTGTTCTTGCTTGCAGTAGAGGGCTCTCTCAGGCCTTTTACAGTCATCGGTCCTACTGAGAGTGAAGGTGGCCCACACAGCCCTGGCTATGAACCACCTCCTTTTCGCAGATGACAGCATGTTTCTTTCTATGTCAAGTGTGGAGGGGGCAAATGACGTGTCAAACCTATTAAATACCTATTGTGCTGCTTTAGGACAGAGAGTTAATAATGCAAAGTCGTCGATCTTCTTCAGTAAGGGCTTCCCTCAAAGCCTGAAGCAAGATGTAAAAAATGTGTTGGATGTACATAATGAATCCCTAAGTGAGAAGTATCTGGGCATGCCAACGCAAGTGGGACACTAAAAAACGACACTTTTAGATATCTGTGAGATCAAGTCTGGGAGAAGATAAGAGGATGGATGGAGAAACTGTTGTCTTCTGCAGGAAAGGAGGTACTTATTAAATCGGTTGCTCAAGCAATACCGGTGTTTTCTGTGTCATGTTTCAGGCTACATCGAGGCATTTGCGAGAGTGGCACGTCCATCTTAAGGCAATTTTGGTGGGGGAGCAAGCACGGGAAGAGAAGACCATGATGGGTGTCGTGGGACGTCCTGACATGGTGAAAAAACTTGGGAGGACTAGGATTTCATTATCTGGAGGTTTTCAATTTGGCCTTGTTGTCACGGCAGTCCTGGCGCATCATTAACGAGCCTTCTTCGCTCAGCTTGCGAATTCTGAAGGCTTGCTACTTCCCCGCTTCGGGCTTGCTAGATGTAGAGTTGGGATCGCACCCATACCAGATTTGGCGGGCTATCATTGATGGTAGGGATATTGTCAAACAGGGGATTATCGAGAGGGTGGGTACCGGTGAAACAATCAGCATATGGAGCCACAACTGGATGCCAAGAGAACGTATCATGCGGCCCCTGGCATCTCTGGTGTAGAACCCTCCCGAACTGGTGTCGCATCTAATCGATGAAATGACCGCTACATGGCGGGAGGATATCCTACGCCAAGTGTTTGTCCCCATAGATGTTGAGGCAATCCTAAAAATTCCAGTTTGTACAAGACAAGTGGAGGACTTCTGGGCATGAAAACCGGATGAGAGAGGAAGTTTCTCTGTCCGTTCTTCATATCATATGATCATGCGTCTCAAAATGACCAGGGAAGACTAGATTGAATGTCAGGGGAGTGCCTCAGGAACTTGGCCCGAGTGTAAGGGCTGGGACGCCATTTGGCAAACCAAGGTTCCCTCGAAGCTTCACGCCTTTGCATGGCGTTTAGCACATAATTCTATTCCTATGGGAGACATACTACATCACCGAAATATGGCTACGTATGATACCTGTGCATTGTTTGGATCACCAGACAACTGGAGGCACTCGCTGATGGAGTGCAGCATGGCAAGGAGCCTCTACTATTAGTCATGAGTCTCGGACCTCCCAACTGGAGACCTTCGGAGAATAAAGATAGCATCGAATTGCAAAGTGGTGGTCGACGCCATCAAGCATGGGAGTGCACCTACTTATGGTGTCGTGTTACATCAAATATCACTTAGTATAGGGTTATTTATTTCCTGTACTATTAGTCATGAGTCTCGGACCTCGAATGCGCATGCTAAACATGCACTAGTGCTAGGGACTAGCCGTCATGTCTGGCTAGGGGTCCCTGGGGAGCTTAGCTTTGTCCCTGTGATCGTGACGTTTAAATAATAAATGCATATTTGCCTAAAAAAACTAATTAAGGAGTACATCTTTCAAAGATCACTCCTACCTTCTCAGGTTGCGACAACTGGCGCACTACAATGCATTATTTAAATTTCTGCAACCTGGGAGTTTTTTCTTTTTTTCGTACATCCGTTTAGTCAAACTGTTTTATCTCTTAAACCGGGCGTCCAAATCTCAAACTGTTTTCATCATTGGATTCTCCGCGGCGAGATCCTATGTTGACAGGTTTTGAGGAAGTTTTTTCATAAAAAAACCGGATGAAAAAACAGAACCGGGAGCACTTTTTCTGCTTCTCACGGAAGCAAAACTGTGCCTCTCGCGAGAAAAAACGTATTTTTTGAGAAAAAACTAAGGACCGGTGGAAAACCAAAAGGTTGAAAATATCGAAAAAAGCAATTTAGAAAGCAAAAAACGCGTGCTAAAAAATAAAAAGTAAAAACAAAATCCGAAGGAAGCGCTCAGAGTGGCGCGCTCTCAACCCACCCCCAACGTTGGGAGGTTTCCGAAGGAGCGCTCGTCAACTAGTTGCTCTTGCGAAACAGTGACAACTTGTGGCAAAGTGCCGCAAATAGGATTTCCCCTAGTGTGTTGCTAGATGGAGGGTGTGCTCAACTCAGGCGCCCCCCCCTAAAATGGCGCGTCCCAGCCTGGGTGGAGCCCTGCTCCCTAGCGCACATATTCTTCTTTTTTCTTTTATTTATATTTTTAAAAATGAAAAATATTTTCCTTAATTTTGAGAAATTTTATCACTTGTTCAATTTTTTCATGCAATGTAAAGAATTTATGTACCTAAAAAAATTAACATGACATTTAAAACAGTGTTCCTATATTTCTGAAAAAGTTCAAGACATTTTTTAAAATTCCTAAATAATGTAAAAAAATGTTTTATACCATTTAAATAATGCATGAAGTATTTTAAAAAGTTTACGTGTTTCAGAAAATGTTCATGGCGTTTTTGAATTTTTTTATACAACGTAAGAAATCTGTTCACGTAATTCAAAAAATGTCTTGTACCATTAAAAAAATTATATGACATTTTTAATAAATGTTTCTACATCTCAAAAATATATTTGTGACATAGTAGAAAAATGTCCGCATTGTTTAAAAAGTCCATCAATTATAAAAAATATGAACATGCATTTCCAAAGTATTTATCATTTTTTATAAAGCAATATGTGAGAAATGCATATCATGTAAAAAATGATCAACAAGTATCCAGGAAAAAAAGTTACGCATGTGCAATGCGTACTGAAAGAAGTAGACATTTGTTGAAAAACAAGAAAGAAAACTGAAGAAGCTTCTAAAACTGAAAAAGGAGAAGACATTTGTTGAAAACAAAAGAATAAGAAAAAACTGAAGAAAAGAAGAAAAAGAAAAACCGATATGAAAAAGCCGACACAGAAATGCACAGAATAGGAAAAAACACTGAAGCTTCTAAAACCGGTCATAGAAGCTTCCCAAAAACTGAATAAAACTGATAAGAAAAAGCCGACACAGAAAATTAAAATGAGTTAACAATAAAACCGGTCATAGAAGCTTCCCAAAAACCGGTCATAGAAGCTTCCCAAAAACTAAAATGAGTTAACAAACACACTAAAACACATCTATATACATCTGATTCTGAAATGTTTTAGAACATCTTATAGTTCGAAATAGAGGTAGTAGAAAATAGAGTAAAGGGCCCAAAGAAAAAAGTGGAGATTCCTAGAGAAAACCAGGTTGGGAAGAAAACCACTCGCTTAGGTGGGCTCGTTGGTTCCTATGCATCAACCCGTCACAGGCTCATTCTTTAACGCGCATCCACGCGTCACGTTGGTAGCTGCGGCAGGTCACCTCCCAACGTTTTTTGTACAATAAGTAGAGTTTATTCCTAGACGATGGTCATATATCGTTTACAATAAGATGAAAAATAAAGTCAGGGATTGAAGATTCTCGTAAACTCACTGGTAGAAAAAGGGCCTGTTGTCCCGGTTCGTAAGGGCCTTTTGTCCCGGTTCCTGAACCGGGACATAAGAGTCGGTACTAATCCCTGCCCCTTTAGTCTCGGTTCAGGACTGATGGGCCTCCACGTGGCCTGTGCGCGGAGCCCAGGCAGGAGACCCTTTGGTCCCGGTTGATGGCACCAACCGGGACCAATAGGCATCCACGCGTCAGCATTTCTGTAGCTCGGGTTTTTGTTTTTTTTTGAGGGGGGGGGGGGGGTGGGGGGGTTTGGGGGGTTTTGGGGGGTTAATTTAGGTGTTTCATATATTGTGTTAGCTAGCTATAATTAATAGAGAGAAGTGTCCTCTCTTATGTCCGTGCTTGGTCGACGCTACGTACTATACATACGTATAGAGAGGACTAGACACGCTAGTTAGCTAGTAAGAAAACGAAGGAAACAGAAAATCGTCATGAACATATATGCATACAGAGAGAAGTGATATCGACCACCTCTCCTTCTCCGAAAGATTGGTCGAACAACAAATTCTCGTATATCTATCCGACACTACCGGCGACATATATACAATAATTATCTCTTACAAATATAATCATACGGACTCATGGTCCACATAGTATTCTCCGTCTTCAGCGATCACGTGGTCAAGAAAGAATGCCGCCAATTCCTCTTGAATTGCTCGCATGCGAGCTGGTGCTAGGAGTTCATCCCGCTTCCGAAACATCTAATTTGAAGAAGGGGGTCAATACATATATATATATATGAATGAATGAAACTCAACATAAATGATGGTATTAAAATAAAATTGTGAATGTTGTTATTTACGTACTTCATATTGTTCGTCAGTGTAGCCCCGCTCACAGGTCGTGTGGCGGATGGACTCGCAAACGTAGTATCCACAGAAATCATTCCCTTTTTCCTGTCACAACCACTTTACAAGAAATAAAGGTCAATCAAACTGATAAGAAAAAATGCCAAATCAATAGGAGATGCGCGGAACATGCTACTATAGTACTTACTTTCGGGTGTCTAAATTGCAGCTTCTTCAGGAGTCCTGGAGCTTTTTTGGAGAATTTTTTCCAAACCCTGCCAGACAAAGAAAACAATTACTTGATATATCAGGAAATGAACAAAGTTGCTGATATGGTGGATAATGATCGATTTAACTTACTTCTCGAGCATTTGAATCATGTCCGCATAGTCCTGGGGATCTTTTCGTTTTGAGTCTAAGACAGTTACTAGTCCCTGCTCAAGCTTAATCTCTAGGAGAATATAGTGGTAACTGCACACACATGCATAACTCATCAATTACATTACTATAACCTTGACAAATATATATATATATATATATATATATATATATATATATATATATATATAAGGGAAACCGAATACGCACAAGACAGTAACACTCACTTGAAGTTGTAAGGAAAAAGTATTATATCTTTGTTTTCATTTATTACCAACAATCGTAGCAAGTTGGCCTCGGTATCTGCGGCATGAAATTTAACCTGAGTTGCATCTATGAGATATGTGTTAATGAACCCAATATCACCGACTTGTCTTTTCTTCAATTCGGCGATCTTCAATCTGCATAATATAGTGAGGATGATTATAAATACATGCAATGAAAGAGATGAGCTATATAGAGAGACTTAATGACAGAAGTAGTACTACTTACAGACAGTAGCAGGTGACCGTTGTTTTATCGAGGGCCAATTGATTGAAAAACTGAAAGAACTCTTTAAATGGAACAGGCAACAGTTCAATTCCAACGAGGTCATGCTCCTTTTTAACTTTCACATACAAAGTACTCCTCCCCCCAGAGTCTCTGCAGATTTTCAAGTACCAATCATGCAATCTTCGCATCATCGTTGATAGAGATCTTTCATCTTTGACAAGAGGCTTCCCGTACTCGTATCTTGTATCTGCACCTCCATGGGTTCATAATGTACATCATCGGGCAGGTAATCGGCAAGATTGCTATAACCGGGCACCATCCTCGGATCATTAGCGACGTTGTCGCTAGGCACCTTGAGCGGGGGGCACGATTGCTTCGCTTGTTCGCCGAGCTGGGCAATTTGTTTCCCAGCTCGTCGTTCTTTCAGCCTTTGATCACTGACAGTACTTCCCGACCGCTTCGCTTCGGCAAATTCCTTTTCAATAATGCGCTCATAGTTTCCTTTCGGCGGAGACTTGGGTGGTTTTGTCAGGGCAGCCAGAGTGCGCTTCGCTTTCACCGGATCTACCTTCTCCTCCGGAGGTGGATGTCTCTTTGCTTTCAACCCTTGAAACCAGTCATCCACTTCGGTTCGCGCGATCTTCGTGTTCTCCTCCGGGGTCCTCTAGTATGGTAACTTATCTGGAGTCTTCAGAGAAGGACCGAATCTGTATGTCCTCCCGCCTCTGGCTGTACTGCTAGACGCCGGATGAGCAGACGGAGCGGCTGTCTTCTTTACTTGCTTACGAGACGAAGGAGAAGGACTACGACGCGCCGGAGCAGCCGGAGTGGCGGAAGGTCTCTTCCGCCCTTGCTGACGAGGCGGAGAAGGAGGAGGCTGACTGCTCGGGTGCGTCGGCACAGGCGGAGAAGGAGGCGGAGTGCCGCCAGGCGCCGAAGAAGGAGCCGATCGAGTGCCCTGATCGTCACTCGCCGGAGGTGGAGGAGGCGGAGTGCCCTGACTCGCCGGAGAAGGAGGCGGTGGAGGAGGCGGCGTGCCCTGACATGCCGGAGGAGGAGGAGGAGGCGGAGGCGTCCAGTTCGGAAGGTTGATGAGCTCCTTCCGCCATAGGCATGGAGACTTCAGAGCAGACCCTAGCCTAGTCTCCCCTTCACCGGTAGGGTGGTCAAGCTGGAGGTCCTCAAATCCCTCTGTTATTTCATCCATCATCACCCTAGCATATCCTTCTGGAATCGGCCGGCAGTGAAAAGTTGCGCCGGGTTCAGTAGGATAAACAGAGCCAACAGCCACCTTGACCTTCAAATTCATCCATTGCGTCATAAGGTGGCAATTTTGAGACTCCGTGATAGCATCCACGGGATAGCTGGCAGGAGCCATCAAGGAATGCTCCGGCTGAAGCAGCTCGGTGGAAGCCACGCTGCTTCTCTGCTGAGATGGCGGGGTAGCTTCGGGGGAAGCTTCGGCAGTACGTTTGCTGCGATTTGCTTCTCGTTCCTCTATCGCTTGTACCCTTGCTTGTAGCGCCTGCATTTGGGTCTGCTACAATTTTTTCCTCCTCTCCTGGGATTTGTAACCACCTGCGTCCGGAAACCCAACCTTCCACGGAATGGAGCCTGGCGTGCCTCGTGTCCGTCCTGGGTGTTCAGGATTCCTGAGGGCCATTATGAGCTCGTCGTTCTCTCTATCTAGAAAGAACGTCCCTTGCTGCGCTGCTTCGATATACTACTGAAGCTTCCTGACTGGTATGTCCATTTGATCGTTCGTCCAAATGCACTTCCCTGTTACAGGGTCCAAGGTTCCGCCAGCCCCGAAGAACCAAGTCCGGCAACGGTCTGGCCAGTTAATTATCTCTGGTTCGATCCCTTTATCAACCAGATCATTCTCAGTCTTGGCCCACTTAGGCCGGGCTACGAGGTAGCCACCTGACCCCGTGCGATGGTGATGCTTCTTCTTCGCAGCATTTTTCTTGTTTATCGCCGACATCTTCTTACTCTTTTCCGATGTCTTATGGGCCACAAATACGGGCCAGTGATCTCTGATCTTCTCATATCTGCCTTTGAATTCTGGTGTCTCTTTATTTTCGACAAACTTATTCAGCTCTTTCTTCCACCTCCTGAATAGTTCTGCCATGCTCTTAAGAGCAAAAGACTTGATTAATTACTCTTTAACTGGCTTCTCTGGATCATCCTCTGGCGGTAGGGTGAAATTTGACTTCAGCTCAGTCCAAAGATCATTTTTCTGCATATCATTGACATAAGGCACCTCAGGGTCTTCTGTAGCCGGCTTTAACCATTGCTGGATGCTGATCGGGATCTTGTCCCTAACCAAAACCCCGCACTGAGCAACAAATGCGCTCTTTGTCCGGAGGGGTTCAATCGGTTGGCCGTCGGGCGCGATTGCTATGATCTCAAACTTTTCATCCGAGCTCAACTTTTTCTTCGGGCCTCGTCTCTTTACCGAAGTTGTGCTTGATCCGGAGGGCTAGAAAAAAGAACAAAGACTTAATTAATATGTGTATATACCAAAACAATGAATGCATCAATTAGCTAGTTAACAGAAGCTTAACTAATATATATACCTGGCCGGACTCGGTTCGGTCACCGGAGACATCATCACGGTCTCCTTCTTGCACCGGCATTGGGTCACCGGAGCCGTCCTCACGGTCTCCTTCTTGCACCGGCATTAGGTCACCGGAGCCATCATAATCATAGTCAGCTGCTTCCAGACCATCGGTGTCGTTGAGAAACAACGAGCAGACGGCATCACTTCCTGGTGTGATTATGTCCCCCAACAACTCTTCTTGTACTTCGTCTCGGGCGGTGTCCATAGTTTCTACAAATATTTACAACATGGCAATTATTATTCAAACATGACAGATGGATATATTAGTGGCAAACGTAGAACTAATATTAATTAGTGGCCTCGATGCTGCTTCTCTAGGGTTTGGGGTGGCCTCGACGCTGCTTCTCTAGGGTTTGGGGTGGCCTCGACAACGCTTCAAGGATAAAAAAAGAAGAGGAATAAGAAAAAAAGAGAAGAAGAGGAAGAAGAAGAAAAAAAAGAGAAGAAGAACATCGAGGGTCAGGGTCGCCGAGCGGTAGAGGAAACCCTAAATAACAAGTATCGTGGGTGTGAGATACATGTGGCCATCGGTGTCGGACACTACATCCACGTCCCACAAGTGACGTGGGCGTCGAAGCCCGCGCCACTTGTGGGACGAGGATGTAGTGTCCGACACCGACGGTACATGTATCTCACACCGACGATACTTTCTATTTAGGGTTTCTCCTCTACTGCTCGACGACCCTTGACGACCCTCGTTCCCGATAAAATAAAGAGGAAGAAGAAGAAAAAAAGAGAGGAGAAGAAAGAATAGAGGAGAAAAAAAGAGAGGAGAAGAAAGAATAGAGGAGAGAAGAAAAAAAAAAGAGGAGAAGAAAGAATAGAAGAGAAGATCTCCTCTATTCTTTCTTCTCCTCTTTTTTTTCTTCTTCCTCTTCTTTTTTTATCCTCTTCTTTCTCTCATGTTCGATGACCCTCGACCCCTCGGAAACCCTAGACCCCCTCTCGACCCCCTCATGTCGAAGTTATCGGGTAGGGGGTATATCGACAATGACATACCCGATACATACATACATACATACATATCACATGCATCCATACATATATGAATAAAATTAATATCTACTAATTAACAACCTAAATAAAAAAACTAATACATATAGGAAGAAGAAGAAAAAAGAAGAGAAGAAAGAATAGAGGAGATCTTCTCCTCTTTTTTTCTTCTTCCTCTTCTTTTTTTATCCTTTTCTTCCACTCATGTTCGACGACCCCCTCTCGACCCCCTCTCGACCGTCGACCCCTTCTCGACCCTCATATATAAAACATTTTCTTCCTTCTATTCCTTCTTCCTAAATATATAAAACTTTTTTTAAAATGAAACTAACCTAAAATGTACTAAATCAGAGAACATATATAGATAAAAAATTTCTAATTAAAAATCTAACTTTTGCATATATGTATTTTTAAAACATCATTACAATTGAAAAAATACATACATACATACAAAAAACATGTAAAAAATACATACATACATATATGAACATACATAAAAAAATGTGTATATCTAAAAAATACATACATACACATATATATGAAAATCTAAAAACATGTAAAAAATAGCATGTATAATAAAAAAATGCACGGCGACGGCGGGGGCGGCAGACGTGCGGTGCTCACAGAGGCGGCGACGTTCGGGGCAGGGGACGGCGGCACGGCGACGGTGATGGGGCAGGGGCGGCGCGCGTCGGGGCAGGGGACGGCAGCGCGCGGCGACGGTGTCGGCTGAGGGCGCGGGTGACGGCGTCGGGCGAGGGCGCGGGCGACGGCGACTCGGGACGCGGGCGACGGCGACGGCTGGGGCGGCGGGCGGCGTTGGGGCAGCCTGGCGGCGTCGATGTGCTCAGCGTCGTCGGGGGGCAACTGCGAGGGAAATGTGAAATTTTCCTAAGTGCTGGCTTATATAGCAAAGGCATTGGTCACGGTTCGTGGCACAAACCGTGACCATTGCCCCTCTTTAGTCCCGGAAAAGAGGCCTTTGGTCTCGGTTGGTGGCACCAACCGGGACTAAAGAGGGGCAATGGTCACGGTTTGTGCCACGAACCATGACCAATGGCCCCCTTTAGTCCCGGTTGGTGCCACCAACTGGGAGCAAAGGCCTTGTGCGGCTGCTGCGTTGAAAGTTTAGTCCCAACTCGCTAGTTGAGAGGGGTGCGCAGTGTTTTATAAGCCCCACTGCCGCACCCCTGTCGAGCTTCTCTCCATTGCAGGCTTACGGGCCTAATTGTCACTGCTATGCCTGTGGGCCTACTGGGCCTCCTGCGGGCCTGAATCCTGGCCCTTTGATGGGTTTCTAGTCGTATTCAGGCCGGGGGGGCCCAGTAGGTGGCATTTTTTTGTTTTTTTGTTGCTTTATTTATTTTATTTTGTTTTGTTTTTTCTTTATTTTTTAATTCTTTATGCTTTTAGTTTTAGAAAAATTATAAACTTTTTGTTAATGCCATTAGTTTTCAAATTTGAAAACACTTTTTTTGTCTTTTTGTTTTCTTTGTTGCTTTATTTATTTTATTTTGTTTCTACTTACAACAAAATACTTATTGTTGCTATTTTTTTTCCAGTTTTTTTTGTTTTCTGCATTATTTATTTTCTTTTGTTTTTTGCTTTATTTTTTAATTCTTTTTGCTTTTAGTTTTAGTAAAATTATAAACTTTCTGTTAGTGCCATTTTATTTTGTGATTAACTTTACTATAAAAATAGTTTTTTTCCTGTTTTTTTGATTTGTTTTTTGCATTATTTATTTTCTTTTGTTTTTTGCTTTAATTTTTCATTCTGTTTGCTTTTAGGTTAGCAAAATTATAAACTTTCTGTTAGTGCCATTAGTTTTAGAAAAATTATAAACTTTCTGTTAGTGCCATTAGTTTTCAAATTTGAATAGTTAAAATTTGAATTCTTTGAAAATTGTTTGAATCACAAGTTTGTGATTAACTTACTAGAAAAATGAGAATAGATGCGCTTATAGAGAAAATTCAACCTAAATTCCTAGTAAATTTCTATGAATTTCAGAGAAATTCACTATGAATTTAGGTTAAACTTTTCTCTATTAGGGCATCTATTTTCACTTTGAGAGGAGCTCAACAAGGCAGAGAGGGAAGGGCTTATAAACCGGTGTGAGCCCCCTTCGGTTGGCGAGGTGGGACTAAACTCTGCCCGCAACGAGGATCAACCCTTTAGTCCCGGTTTGTGGCACAAACCGGGACTAATTGTCATGGGCCAGGGGCGAGGAGCAAAATTATAAACTTTCTGTTAGTGCCATTAGTTTTAGAAAGTTGAAAGTTGAAAGTTGGCATGGGCCAGGGACTAATGGTCATGGTATTACAAGGGTCGAACCATAAGACATGAAAGCATTTCAAATGAACTCTGAAAAAGTTGAAAGTTGGCATGGTATCATAATTTCACCCACATAGCATGTGCATGTACAAAACGGACAATGGTAGCATGTTCGTGTGTTACAAAGTTGGCATGGTATCATCATAATAGTTGGGGGAGAAATTCTTCACTTTTTCTTCGCTTGTGTCATTTGCTTATTGCGCCGTAACCATGGATAATCTTCATTGTTTATCAGGATGCTTGGGTCAACCTTGACATTGAAGGGAGGAATTTCATGAAACTTTTCATAATCTTCAGACATGTCTGTCTTGCCGTCCACTCACAGGATGTCCCTTTTTCCTGAAAGAACTATGTGGGGCTTTGGCTCATCGTATGATGTATTCGCTTCCTTATCTTTTCTTTTTCTCGGTTTGGTAGACATGTCCTTCACATAGATAACATGTGCCACATCATTGGTTAGGACGAACGGTTTGTCAGTATACCCAAGATTTTTCAGATCCACTATTGTCATTCCGTACTGTGGGTCTACCTGTACCCCGCCGCCTGACAGATTGACCCATTTGCACTTAAACAAAGGGACCTTAAAATCAGGTCCGTAGTCAAGTTCCCATATGTCCACTATGTAACCATAATATGTGTCCTTTTCTCTCTCGGTTGCTGCATCAAAGCGGACACCGCTGTTTTGGTTGGTGGTCTTTTGATCTTGGGCGATCATGTAAAATGTATTCCCATTTATCTCGTATCCTTTGTAAGTCAATACAGTCAAAGATGGTCCCCTGGACAACAAGTACAACTCATCACAAACAGTGTTGTCACCTCTGAGACGTGTTTCCAACCAACTGCTGAAAGTCCTGATGTGTTCACATGTAATCCAGTCGTCGCACTGCTCCGGGTGTTTGGAGCGCAGACTGTTCTTGTGTTCATCGACATACGGGGTCACCAAGGTAGAGTTCTGTAGAACTGTGTAGTGTGCTTGAGACCAAGAATATATGTCCCTGCATATTATTGAGTCTCTTCCAAGAGTGCCTTTTCCAGTCAGTCTCCCCTCATACCGCGATTTAGGGAGACCTATCTTTTTAAGGCCAGGAATGAAGTCAACACAAAACCCGATAACATCCTCTGTTTGATGGCCCATGGAGATGCTTCCTTCTGGCCTAGCGCGGTTACGGACATATTTCTTTAGGACTCCCATGAACCTCTCAAAGGGGAACATATTGTGTAGAAATACGGGCCCCAGGATGACAATCTCGTTGACTAGATGAACTAGGACGTGCGTCATGATATTGAAGAAGGATGGTGGGAACACCAGCTCGAAACTGACAAGACATTGCGCCACATCACTCCTTAGCCTTGGTACGATTTCTGGATCGATCACCTTCTGAGAGATTGCATTGAGGAATGCACATAGCTTCACAATGGCTAATCGGACATTTTCCGGTAGAAGCCCCCTCAATGCAACCGGAAGCAGTTGCGTCATAATCACGTGGCAGTCATGAGACTTTAGGTTCTGAGACTTTTTCTCTGGCATATTTATTATTTCCTTTATATTTGACGAGAAGCCAGTCGTGACCTTCATACTGAGCAGGCATTCAAAGAAGATTTCTTTCTCTTCTTTCGTAAGAGCGTAGCTGGCAGGACCTTTATACTGCTTCGGAGGCATGCCGTCTTTTTCGTGCAAATGTTGCAGGTCCTCCCATGCCTCAGGTGTATCTTTTGTCTTCCCATACACGCCCAAGAAGCCTAGCAGGTTCACGCAAAGGTTCTTCATCACGTGCATCACGTCGATTGAAGAGCGGACCTCTAGGTCTTTCCAGTAGGGTAGGTCCTAAAATATAGATTTCTTCTTCCACATGGGTGCGTGTCCCTCAGCGTCATTCGGAACAGCTAGTCCACCGGGACCCTTTCCAAAGATTACGTAGTGTAAATCATTGACCATAGCAAGTACGTGATCACCGGTACGCATGGCGGGCTTCTTCCGGTGATCTGCCTCACCTTTGAAATGCTTGCCTTTCTTTCGACATTGATGGTTGGTCGGAAGAAATCGATGATGGCCCAGGTACACATTCTTCCTATATTTGTCCAGGTATATACTTTTAGTGTCATCTAAACAGTGCGTGCATGCGTGGTATCCTTTGTTTGTCTGTCCTGAAAGGTTACTGAGAGTGGGCCAATCATTAATGGTCACGAACAGCAACGCCTTAAGGTTAAATTCCTCCCGTCTGTGCTCATCCCACATACGTACACCGTTTCCATTCCACAGCTGTAAAAGTTCTTCAACTAATGACCTTAGGTACACATCAATTTCGTCGCCGGGTTGCTTAGGGCCTTGGATGAGAACTGGCATCATAATGAACTTCCGCTTCATGCACATCCAAGGAGGAAGGTTATACATACATAGAGTCACGGGCCAGGTGCTGTGATTGCTGCTCTGCTCCCCGAAAGGATTAATGCCATCCGCGCTTAAAGCAAACCATACATTCCTTGGGTCCTTTGCAAACTCATCCCAGTACTTTCTCTCGATTTTTCTCCACTGCGACCCGTCAGCGGGTGCTCTTAACTTCCCATATTTCTTTCGGTTCTCACTGTGCCATCGCATCAACTTGGCATGCTCTTTGTTTCTGAACAGACGTTTCAACCGTGGTATTATAGGAGCATACCATATCACCTTCGCAGGAACCCTCTTCCTGGGGGGCTCGCCGTCAACATCACCAGGGTCATCTCATCTGATCTTATACCGCAATGCACCGCATACCGGGCATGCGTTCAGATCCTTGTATGCACTGCGGTAGAGGATGCAGTCATTAGGGCATGCATGTATCTTCTCCACCTCCAATCCTAGAGGGCATACGACCTTCTTTGTTGCGTATGTACTGTCGGGCAATTCGTTATCCTTTGGAAGCTTCTTCTTTAATATTTTCAGTAGCTTCTCAAATCCTTTGTCAGCCACAGCATTCTTTGCCTTCCACTGCAGCAATTCTAGTACGGTACCGAGCTTTGTGTTGCCATCTTCGCAATTGGGGTATAACCCTTTTTTGTGATCCTCTAACATGCGATCGAACTTCAGCTTCTCCTTTTGACTTTCGCATTGCGTCCTTGCATCGACAATGACCCGGCGGAGATCATCATCATCGGGCACATCGTCTGGTTCCTCTTGATCTTCAGCAGCTTCACCCGTTGCAGCATCATTGGGCACATCGTCTGGTTCCTCTTGATCTTCACCAGCTCCCCCATTGCAGCATCACCGTATTCAGGGGGCACATAGTTGTCATCGTACTCTTCTTCTTCGCCGTCTTCCATCATAACCCCTATTTCTCCGTGCCTCGTCCAAACATTATAGTGTGGCATGAAACCCTTGTAAAGCAGGTGGGAGTGAAGGATTTTCCGGTTAGAGTAATACCTCGTATTCCCACATTCAGTGCATGGACAACGCATAAAACCATTCTGCTTGTTTGCTTCAGCCGCATCGAGAAACTCATGCACGCCCTTAATGTACTCGCAGGTGTGTCTGTCACCGTACATCCATTGCCGGTTCATCTGCGTGCATTATATATACTTAAGTGTCCAAATTAATAGAAGTTCATCATCACATTAAAACCAAAGTGCATACATAGTTCTCATCTAACAACATATAGCTCTCCAGAGCATCTAATTAATTAAACCATACATTGAAACTATGTAGAACATTTTAGTGCGAAAACAAATGCGATCATAATTGCAACCAAGGTAACAATTGATCCAACGGCATAATGATACCAAGCCTCGGTATGAATGGCATATTTTCTAATCTTTCTAATCTTCAAGCGCATTGCATCCATCTTGATCTTGTGATCATCGACGACATCCGCAACATGCAACTCCAATATCATCTTCTCCTCCTCAATTTTTTTTATTTTTTCCTTCAACAAATTGTTTTCTTCTTCAACTAAATTTAACCTCTCGATAATAGGATCGGTTGGCATTTCTGAATCACATACATCCTACATAAATAAAATCTATGTCACGTTGGTCGGCATAATTTTCATAAACAATAAATGAACCAATAGTTATAAAGATAATATATATACCACATCCGAATCATAGACAGGACGAGGGCCGACGGGGGCGGATACCGAAACCATCGCACTATATAAGATGCAATAATAAAAGTAAGAAAATAATACAAGTATCTATGTAAACATACAAGTAAGAATATTTTTCCTTTTCAGAAAGAAGATAAGAACAAGAGGCTCACCACGGTGGTGCCGGCGATGAGCTCGGCGCGGGTGATCGACGGCGGTGAAGACGGGGACGGGGCGTGACGGACCGCTAAACCTAGACAAATATTATGGAAAATGGAGCTTGGAGGTCGAGCTTGGAGAGGAGAAAGCTTAAGTAATGTGGCTCGGGCATTCCATCGAACACCTTGTGTGCATAGGAGGTGAGCTAGAGCACCACCAAGCCCTCTCCCCCTTGGCCAGAGAAAAACAGAGCACTGGGGTGCTCTGCTCGCGAGCGAGGGGTATATATAGGCACCTCATTGGTCCCGGTTGGTGACATGAGCCGGGACTAAAGGGGAGCCTTTGGTCCCGGTTCAAGCCACCAACCGGGACCAATGGTGGTGGGCCAGGAGCGAGGCCCATTGGTCCCGGTTCATCCCACCAACCGGGACCAAAAGGTCCAGATGAACCGGGACCAATGGCCCACGTGGCCCGGCTGCCCCCCCGGGCTCACGAACCGGGACCAATGCCCATATTGGTCCCGGTTCTGGACTGAACCGGGACTAATGGGCTGACCCGGCCTGGACCAATGCCCTGTTTTCTACTAGTGACTAGAAGATCTAGTGCTAAAGAATTTTTTGCCATACCATTCACACTTCATTTGCTTTATGGTAGCAATGCACAAAAGGGACTTTTGCAAAGTTCATAACAAAGTGCTTAATCTTCATGATGGTCGCCACATCCAGGCCAACATCTGCATCATGTCGTTGCACAAAATCCATGGCAAAGGTAGGTGCCCCTCCACAACGGATGCAAAATAGATGTTTGTTTGGAGTTAGCTATTTTCTTTTATTTGAAAACCCCATCATATATTAATTAACTTAAAACATTCATGCAATCACTCATTACGAAATTTGCCACGCAGTGTGTAACAGTATAAAAAAGTATACCATCAGACCTATTATCAAAACTGAACGTTGCAATCTCGTGAGCCACCATATTAGCCCTCCTGCTAATCTTGAAGATCTTTATACCCGCCAACAGCTTAGAGGCATTCAACGCCTCCTCCTTTAGGTCCATCAGAGTTGACCTGTCAACACCCTCTCTTTCAAACACAGAAGCCACAAAAGAACAACCAGTTTCCAAAATGATGGGCTTGTCAAGAGTGATACCAATATACAGACCGGAGTTAGCTTTTTTTCATCAAAGCTGCTCCAAAAAGCTTAAACAAACGGAGCCTAACACACCTGGTGGACAATCACAGTCAAGCCATGTTATGTGGACTTTATTAATTCAAAGTCGGATGATGCTTGCATCTACGTTCTAAAAGAAAATCACACTCCGGTCATTGGGAAATTTTTTCATAAGGCCAAAATCTATGATGTTATGTGGGCTTTATTAATTTGAAGACATACACTCATATGGCCACTATGGCAACCGCCATCCGAACACAATTGCTTTTTCCTGATGGATGTGGAGAAATGTTCCAACAACCACCAAGAAGATGTGGCATGTTTGAGGGAATACGGGGAAAAACAGAAAGCACATGGTACCAATCCCCAAATGTATCTAATAGCAATGCTCCAACCAAAAAGATGGTCAAGAGACTCATTATGTATACAAAGTAGGCACTTTTTCTCCCCCACACATCCCCTTTGAAGGAGCACATCTCAGGTCAAAATATTCCCAATGAGTGCTAGCTAGCAGAAGGTTTTAATAAAGGGTAAATTGAGCTTCCATAGGTGCCTTTTTGGAGACACGGGATGTACACCACACAATTGCAAGTAAAATATTTCACAGAAAAAAGTCCTTTTCCTCCGTGGAATCCACACACACACCACCAATTCTAGGAAAAACAACAAGAATATGATTCTCAAGGAGGAGCAAATTATTCAACCTTCGATATATAGCTAGCACACTAGTGATCGACATGGCTCGATCGGATGGTCACGCGCGCCAGCATAGATTGTTCCTTCCTTCCTGTTCAAAAAAAGTGTTTCGCCGCTTTATCTATTTTAGTATCCAGGTTCCCCTCCTCCACCTCCACCACTGCAACCACGACGCGTTTCTTTCTCCTCCGGCCTTCGACTGTCGCCGGCGCCGGCAGATTCGGGCTGCAGACCGACTGACTCCTCGTGGGTGAGCGGCCACGCCCACTCTGGATCGACTAACCGATTCAGAGCGTTGTTTGCTTATGAATCGACTGACTCATCCACAGCGTTGTTTGCTTGTGAATCGACCCAGGAATTAGGAGGTCCAAGATCGCGGGTGAATCCGGAGTGATCGATGAACAGGACGCCGGCTATGCGGATCCAGCGCCGTGGGATGTTCTAGTGGCGCCACCGATCGATTGCAATCCGGAGGAGATGGATAGGGTGACCAATTTCTTCGGGGCGCGGCGGGACACGACGACGACAACGACGACGACGAGCCTCTCTGAGTCCTGCGGCAACCTATACAAGTTCCTTTTGCCCAGGTTCTGGCGTCCTGTGAGTCAACCGGATGATTGTGATGGTGCCTTCACTAACGCAACCTCAGAGCGACGTCTTCATGATCCTGAGAGGGCACTGGTCGTGATGTATGGCGATCGACATCTATACTACCTAATGCTGTTCCATTTTCGATTTCGGATGATGGTCCTTCTCCCCCCGCCAACACAGCCTCGACGCCGATCGATGGTGGTGCAGCACCGGCAGCAGCACTAGCACGCTCTCCGGATCCTCTTGCTCCCAGTACCCTGGAGACCATACAGGGACCTCCACGCCACCTGGATGGTGATACATATTCGATTTCGGATGATGGTTCTTCTCCCTCCGCAAACACAACCTCGACGCCGATCGATGGTGGTGCAGCACCGGCCCCAACACGAGCACGCTCTCCGGATCCTCATGCTCCCAGTACCCTGGAGACCATGCTACAGGATGAGAGCTCAAGGCCGCACCACATACCGCTGCAAGAGTTAAAGGAGATCACGGATAACTTCTCCATCGAGCGGGAACTTGGCCAAGGTGGTTTCAGCGTCGTATATAAGGTAAATCATTTAAGATTATCTGACTGTACTTCTCTTGTCTCAAACCCATCTTTGTCTGTCTATCTGTAACTACACTCGATCCGAAAACTTGAACAGGGAATGCTGTGGAATGGGGAAACTATCGCCGTGAAGAGGATCGCATCGTCACTAATTCCAGGCCTGCAGAAGCAGTTCGAGCGTGAGGTGTACCATCTTATGGTGCTGAAGCACCCAAATATAGTGCGGTGCGTAGGCTACTGCTACGAAACACATAATGCATGTTTGGAGTACAACGGGAAATATGTTTTCGCAGAGACAGCAGAGAGGTTACTTTGCTTGGAGTATATGCCCAAGGGAAGTCTCAACAAGTATCTGTCAGGTTGGTTCCAGATTTCATTTTCATTTTAGATTCTAGTTTCCCCAATTTTCTAGAAACCTTAACTGTTAAAAAACTGTATTTTATACACATACTATCATATAGAGAAAAAGAATCATAGATTTTGTCTGTCTTAGAATGATCCTCTTATGTCTGCAAATGCAGATGAATCTTCTGGACTTGATTGGAGCACACGCTACAATATAATCGAGGGAGTTTGCTATGGCTTATGTCATCTTCACGAGCAAATGGATTTGCCTATTCTTCACCTTGATCTAAAACCTTCCAACATATTGCTCGATGATGGTATGCTCCCAAAAATTTCAGACTTTGGTCTGTCAAGGCTACTTGATCAAAAAAGAACTATCTGCACTTCATCTCGCGACGGAACATTGTAAGTTAATTCCACTTTTAATACCATACATTCTAGTATGCATAAGAACTATCTGTTTTCAGTATGGTCACTTCCAACACTTCGAAATTGTATTCATGCTATGATTCAGTGGTTACATGGCGCCAGAATTTTTGAATGGAGGTACAATTACACCAAAATCAGATATATTCAGTTTGGGTGTAATAATCTTGGAGGTAGTAACTGGACACAGGGACTACCCGGACGTTACTAGAACTACTTCAGATGAATTTATCGAGCTTGTAAGGAAATTCTTTCTCAAGTTTCCAAATGGACCTCTTTGCATTTTACCAAGAGGCCTCCGGTAGTGAAGGTTATCAGTATGCTTCAAGGATTGGAAAGTATTGACTATAGCATTTTGGAATGAAGCGACGTCAAGTATGATCAGTTGCTAGCGCTTTTATTCTCTTGTTAGCATTGTACTCCAGCATCTTTCTGGGTATCTAGTACGTATCTGACAACCTTGCATTGATATGTGCCACAGTGAGCCGCTGCATCGACACTTGTAAGAGTGGGTGGACCGATGCTGTTGATGACCTGACGCTGATTTGCAGCACGGTGAGCCGGTGCGTCAACTCCTAGCCATCCACAGATCATGGCTGGGGGCATTGGAGACCGGCATCGACCTGTCTGCGGCTGGCAGCCTCAAGGAGCCTTCCCCGGCCCTGTCGTTTTAGCACACGCTACTCGCCTTCCTCAATGCATGTGAACAGGAGTGTCGACTAGCTCAACTTTCTGCTGCATGCTAGTGTTGGTCCGGATGTGTTTCCATTTCCTAGATGGTCTGAACAATTGCCAAGAAGGAAGCTACTTGCAGCAGTCCAACATGATCTGGCATACAGTTTTTCCATTATAAGGAGGCTTAGATGGAGTAAGCAAGGAGCGAAATAGACGGAAACTTTTCCAAAGTAGACAGATAATCAGAGATTGCATGGTCGCAAGACAATTTCATCACAAATCATATAGAGATACGATTCTCAGCACCCGGGTGCCCCTACACCCTCTACGAACAATAAATTCAAAACAAATTCAAAGAAAATCACAGCTGACAAGAACACTCAAACACACAAGTTTTCGTGATACTTGGTCTGAAACTAGCATGGCTCGAGAGAAAAGCTGATAAGCGCAACAAGAGATGATGACATCCAACTTGTAATAACACAAAAATTGTCTGGATTAGGTATTAAAAAGCATCTTGCAACATTAGAGACTTGTTTAGACTAAGATGTTTTTGCCAACATATAGACACTGCCGACAACATTGATGTAGTGCGACAAACTCAGTGACAACTGACAACTGCAGCAGCCCTTCTTCACCTGCGGAAAACAAATGCGCTAATCTGTTACTAACATGATACAAATATAGATAAAACCTAATAGTAGCACCTAGTGGTATGTAACAGTGTATGAACAAGACATGTTTATAAACTCATGATCAGCCGAGCAACATAAAGAGCTACATAACACCCCCTAAAAAAGAGCTATATCATATTACTGGCTATATCTCCTCGGAAAGTCAGAATAACAATGACAATCAGCCTTTTCACACAAATTGTTCGTTGGTGGACTAGCATGATGGGACAGCTGTTTGCAATAACAAGATGGGCTACTAAAACAAAGGAAAATCCGGGCACAACATTTGGATCATTTGCATTCCATTTATGATCCGAAAGAGGGTTCATTTTTTTACTTAGCATTACCACCATTTTTAATTGTTTGTCTGTGTTATTATTAGCATTGTACGAATCCTATAGACGAATGGATGGTAGTTTGAGGGTGCATGTTACCCATCACTGGCTGCCATTTATTTTCCAAAGAGAAGAAAACATATCCAGAAGATTTTCTTACCCGTCGAACTATTTCAGCACATTAGCATATCAAATCAGACCGCCATCCTATACATTATGCAAAATTTCAGCTCCATCACATGCACCATCAATGGATGTGCCTAAAAGCATAAGACAGACATTTAATAAAACTCCAAGAAAATGACAAATGGATGTGCGAAGGCAACAGTGAGTTTGTTACAAAGATGAATTGACAAATATAAGTAAAACATAGCACTACTGTATTCATGAAACAGATAAAACCACATATGTTGCTTTTTGCAAGAAATATATTCTTTATAACAGTATATATAGCTAGCTCATACCTAAGAATTTAGCATGTAAGAAAGAAAGATATGGCATATAATTTATCTCATGTACATCAATCCCTCCTCAACTAGTGAAAAACAAAACATGCTAAAACTCATAAACACTAGAAACAAATGTGATCTTAGGTATTCATATTAAATAAATGGAGCCTGATTAGAGAAAACAAATGCAAAAAAAGGTGTATTACTGTCTTACGTATGTGCTAGTAACATGTTGAATGAGTTAACAATCTGACATTTGACTTCAGAATATTACTCTTCTAATATTTGTTTTTTTACCTCCCATGGATGAAGACAACTACATTGAATGATAACACAAAGGGATGTAAGCTTGTGTATCTAGCCAACGAATAGTGAAGAGTGAAGACGACTATATTCAATGATAACATATACTAAACAATACGGCTATAAGTTCGTCTATCTAGCAAAGGACAATTGTAACCAAGTTTAAGTTGTTAGTGCACACTTAAGAATCGCAACGAAGGTATTCGATCAACCATGTACATAACACAAGAATATTATTAGGTTACTCTTACAATATGAGGATTAAGAATGAAGAATCACCTGGTAGATAGAAACTCTTTAAAGAATGATAGTAACTATACCTACAGTCTTGACAAAGTTTCATAGACTGCATTGAATTTAGTTGAACCATATAGATAATGTCGTCTACAGATAAAAGTATTCCATCAGTATCCTCAATGCATCCCACTATATGTCCCTCATATGCCCTCTTTCCTTCAATCTGAGGAGGGAGCCCAAGAATGTTATGCATATCCATGATCTTCAACATCTCCCATGTGGCAACACCATGGCAATTGACATTCATCTGCCACATTTGCAAGCGAGGATAAGACAATATGGCCATGCCAACAACACCATCCTCGGCCTCGATGATCCAATGGCTGCCATGGCGGAAAACATTTGTAACGGGAGGCCCATTGATCACAGTTAGGCTATGCTCATCCAAATCATACTCAAGTATGTGATCGCTTATATAATTCTCTAACCAGTAAAGTGCATTACCAACAAGCGACCCAAAAACACGAAAACCCTCGTGATCGCATGAAACGATTATTGAGATGTTATTGCTCCATTTAGCAGTCTCGGAGGAGTAAACACATGCCATTATGCGATAAGGCTCTACGTGTTCGGAGATCAACACCACCTTGAAGGGGTTCGAGTGACATCTTCCGTGCACGTGGTTACGGTCGCTGGCAGTGCAGAGCACAGCGGCGTTGACGCAGTAATTTCTGTTTTTGATGTCTGGCGGAAAGGGAAGGTGGCGAGCAGCTCTGGTGATGAGGTTTGTCACTATAACCTCATCCCCCAGCTGGTCCGTGTGAAGGAGGCGACCGTGGCGGCAATCGAGCAACTCATGGGTTCGGACGTTGCCGAGGTGAGTAGCGATACGGTCGGGACGGTCCAGGGCGGGTGTGAACTCGATAGAATCGGAGATGATCGTGAAGAAACCGAGAAGGGGGCGGCTTCCTGTGGTGTGCACAGAACCAGCGGTGGAACTTGGGGTCCGTGGCGGCGCATCGCCACTGCTTGCAGACGGCGGAGGCCCGGAAGAGCGAGGAGGGCTCCTGAGGCAGACGGAGGAGGATCTCTCTCAGGAGATCGTCGTCTTCAAGCGGCGTGGCCCGGAAGCTGCCGCGACGAGAGAGGACCGCTCCGGATCTCTCCTCACTCGCCTGGACATGGGGACGGAGGCGCGCGCTGCAGCTGCGGGCCATTCCGGCGACACCCTTCATCGCCGCTGCCGCCGGCAAGACCTAGCTTGCGGTGACACGGGAGGCAATAGCGAGAAGGAGCAGCGGCCTGGGTTTTGTTCGCTCCCATTGTTGTTGGGCCCTGACTGACAAAGTACTCCCTCCGTTCCTAAATATTTGTCTTTTTAGACATTTCAAATGACTACTATATACGGATGTATGTAGACATATTTTAGAGTGTAGATTCACTCATTTTGCTCCGTATGTAGTCACTTGTTGAAATGCCTAGAAAGACAAGTATTTAGGAACGGAGGGAGTAGTACGTATTGGCTATTGGGCCGCCGTTCACTCGTTTTGCTCGGGTCGACTGCTGCTGCATCCGCGCATACGATTGGGTTTCACCAGTTTCGTTAGAGCTACTTTTTCCCCTCCTGTTAGGGTTTTTGGTCCTCTCGTCGCCGGCGGCGACTAGAGAAACATCCATCCTGGTTTTTCTCCAGCTACCTTCGGGATCTCTTCTCTGGCAGAACGAAGGGCGGCGGGGTGCTGCTACCCGGTCTTGACAGCCGTGAAGGATCTAGGGCTTTGGCAGATTGGTTTTCTCCCTGTCTAGGGCAGGGGCCGTTTTCGTCCTGTTCATAGCCATGGCGAATAGCAGTAACTAGAGAATGCCCCGCGCGTTGCTGCGGGAATCTCTGGCTATATATTTCAGTGATTTGATTGCATGATGCTTCCATCATTGAATTAATAATATATGAACTAAAGCTAAAAATAAATATTATATATTTTATTTGATTATTGTGTAGTTAAAAAATATTTGAATATAAGTGGCATAACGTAATGGAAGTTTTTTCATGCATGTTGAGTGGACTTTGTATGAGGTGACATGTGTGGTGTGGTGAAAGGTGTGCATGAGCTCAACTAATAATGGAAAACTGAGAACTGAGCGTGGCAAGGCGCGGGAGTTCGCAGCCAGCCCACCAGTGTTCAAGTCTCGGCTTGAACATTTGGTGCTCACATATTTTTCTTCTATAAAAAAATGCCAACAGGCTAGTCTAGCCCGGGTTGGTCTTGTTTTATTAATAAGGCATTTCACAACCTTTAGGAAGTAAATAAATTAAATAATTATCTAATCTACTACCTCCGTTTCAGTTTACAAGTCTTGCACGTATACATAGGTTGCCAATTTTATTACCCTAATATAACCTATATAACACAAAAATTATACCTTTTAAAAGTAGAAACTCCGAAGTTTATGTTGGTATATTTTTTGTAATATATGACTTGTGTTAGGTTGGTCAAATTGACGACTAGGGGTACACGCACGCCCTGTAAACAGAGAGAGAGAGGTAGTACTACATATGTCTAGTGACAAAATAAAACATGTTGGTATGGTTTGCGTGGGCTGAAAAAAATGTTAGTGTATGGTGAAGTGGTATGCTTGCATGTTGAGAGAATTAGTGATAATGGAATAAGGTTGGCATGGGCTGAAAAATATTATTAGTGGATGCTGATGTGGCACACTTGGTGAGGTGGATGACTTGCATGTCCAGAGAATTAGAAGTAGTGGGGATCAACTATTTAGGTATTATAGATACCTCTGCATCAGGCAAGGGGAAAGAAAAGATTGAGAATATGATGAAGGAGTTGGCTCTAGAAGAGGGCGATCTGGATGATGTGATCTTTGATGAAGAAGACGAGCCTGCGGAGGAGGACCTCCATTGGATGATCCTGGCCCGCGTTCATATGGACAAAGATTTCAATAACTATTGGTTCTTCCGCACCATGCGTGCAGCGTGGGATTTAGCCAGAGAGGTTAAAATTAAAACCCTGGAGGATAACTTGTTCATCATGAAGTTTGATTGCCTTGGCGACTGGGAGACAGTGACGCAGGGCGGTCCGTGGCACTACAGGGGTAACCCCGTGATCATAGCTCCGTATGATGGATTCACCAAACCATCGACTGTTGAGCTGTTCATGTTTGATGTTTGGGCTCGGATCATTGATCTCCCACCAGCTTATCATGGCAAGGTCAAAGCCTTGGCCTCAAAGCTCGGAGAATTTGTTCATTCAGAACCCCCTTCATTAGATTTTGGGGGGAATTTCTTCAGGGTCAGAGTTAAGCTTGATGTTCGTAACCCTCTGAAGAAGGCAACCTCCATCATTCGTGCAGGGGAATGCGAGATCTTTGCTGTAAGGTATGAAAGGCTCCCGGATTGGTGTCAAGTATGTGGCATGATGGGTCATCAGCTCAAGGAACACGACAACGGATTCCACCCTCCATCGGCCCTAGTTTACAGGAACATGTGTGCACCGGAGATGACCAGCTGGGCGACCAAGAGGCGAAACAACTGGAAGCAACAGCCAAAGAGTTCAGCGACAACAACATCAGGGGGCGATCTTGCTACAGAGGATGATAAGCAGGAGGAGATAGAAGCTGATATGGAAGACACGGATGCAAACCGCAAGCGCTCATCTGATGAGGTTTTGGGACATTCCAACTCAAAAGCAGTACCGGGTCTTGAGTTGGCCCTGGTTGAAAAGAACAAAGGTGGAGCGGTGGTGGTGCCACTCAGCCCTCCACAACCAAAACAGGACCCGAAGAGGTCCAAGCTGACGCAGGGTGACTGAGGAGAATGTCAGTGCTGGAGGGAAGAAGGCCCATGCTGGCCTGAAGATTAATGATGCAAGATCGGCGGCCTCCTCGGTGGAGGACCATCGGGCACAATGAATCTCCTATGTTGGAACTGTCGTGGGATTGGCAACACCCCGATAGTTCAAGAGCTGCGGGAACTCACAATAAAGTATGCCCCTAGAGTACGTTGCATTGTCGAAACTCAGATTAGTGGAGTTAGGGCAGAAAGTCTAGCAAGTACGATAGGATATGATAATTCTTTTGCTGTTGATTCCTCCAGTATGAGTGGAGGTTTGGCCATCTTTTGGAACAATGAAATAAAGATTGAGATTTTTGGTTACTCGCGTTACCATATTGATGTAAAAGTGAGTGATCTTGGGGGTGATGCATGGAGATTATCTTGCTTCTATGGAGAGGCCTAGACTCACTTGCGCTAGCTATCACACATGGGACACAATGAAGAATTTATCAACTCTCCGTAACATTCCATGGGTCTGTATTGGAGACTTCAATGAAGTTTTGAGGCATGATGAACACGATGGAATTGGTACTAGGAGCCAACCACAAATACAAGGGTTCAGAGATGCAGTTGACATTTGTGGGCTTGTAGACCTTGGGTACAAGGGAACAAGATGGACGTACGAGAAAAAAGTTACTGGTGGAACATATACTTGAGTACGTTTGGACAGGCTCTTGGCTTGGTAGGATGGTGTGAACCGTGAACAATTCCCCGATGCAGTGGTCCAACACCTCACGGTAGCCACATCATACCATACCCCACTACTGCTGCAGCTATCAGGTGTACCAAGTAGGAGGGGGGAGAAATTTTTTCGTTAAGAGGTAATGTGGGACATACATGTAGAATTAAAACCTACTGTCCGATCTTCCTGGGAGCTGAATGGCCCGAGTCTGACGGCAAGTGGGGTTCGTGCGAAGCTTGCAGCTCTTGCAAATAATTTGGGTGATTGGTCGAAGGCAACGTTTGGCAGTGTTCGGGGTGAAATCAAGAGCTTAAAGAAGGAATTGGAGAGGTTGCGCAGTGGCGTCCAGCGAACAGCCCCTTCTAGTGCAGAAATAAAAATCAATGGTCGTCTGATTGAGTTATACATGCGCGAGGAGATAATGTGGCGCCAACGTTCTCGATTGCAATGGTTATCAGAAGGTGACCAGAACACGCATTTCTTCCATCTTCGAGCATCCATGAGAAGGAGGAAAAATCTAATCAAGGAATTACAGTGGGCAGATGGCCAACTTACGGACGATGAATGATGGGTGCTGGGGTTACAAGAGGTGCTCCAACATGTACCGACCAAGGTCGCGCCAGAGATGAATGATGTTTTAATGGCTCCCTATGATGACAAGGAGGTGAAAAAGGCACTTCTTCAGATGTTTCACACTAAGGCACCAGTCCCCGATGGTTTCCCCACACACTTTTTTCAGCGGCACTGGGATATATGTGGAGAGGCAGTGACTAAGGCGGTGTTGAGCATTGTCCGTGGCGAGGAGAGCCCGGAATGCTTGAATGACACAATGTTGGTTTTAATCCCTAAGGTATCAAACCCTACACTTTTGACACTGTTTAGACCTATTAGCCTCTGTAATGTCTTTTATAAGATTGCCTCAAAGGTGCTAGCTAATCGTCTCAAAGTGATTCTTCCTGACATCATATCAGAAGAACAGTCAGCCTTTGTCCCAGCCAGGCTTATCACAGATAACATAATATCTGCATATGAGTGTCTTCATTTTATCAAAAGAAATAGATCAAAGAATAATAGCTATTGTGCACTCAAGTTGGACATGATGGAGGCATACGACAGAGTTGAATGGGGCTATCTTAAGGCAATCATGGAGAAGCTGGGTTTTGCTGCACCATTGGTTAATGTTATTATGAATATGGTGAGCTCAGTTTCGTTCTCAGTTATGTTCAACGGTGTTAAATCGGAGGAGTTCAGACTCACACGAGCTATTTGACAGGGAGATCCAATCTCTCCATATCTCTTCTTGTTGGCAGCAGAGGGCCTTTCGTGCCTTTTAAAATCTCAAAACCAGTCATCCTAGCTCAGCGGCATCAAGGTGGCCCCATCGGCTCCATCGGTGAACCACCTTTTATTCGCGGATGATGGCCTGCTGTTTTTCAGGGCGAGTATAAATGGAGCAGAAGCGGTATCAAACCTACTGGATACATATTGCATGGCTTCGGGCCAAAGAGTTAACAGAGAGACGTCATCTATCTTTTTCAGCAAGGGAACACCGGAGATAGTACGTAATGCTGTCAAGGGTTTCTTGCATGTTCCTGATGAGTCCTTGAGTGACAGGTATTTGGGGATGCCGACGGATGTGGGGCACTCAAAGAAGGGTACTTTCAAATATTTGAGTGACCGTGTGTAGGACAAAGTTCAAGGTTTGATGAGCAAATGTTTATCATCAGGAGGCAAAGAGGTGCTTATTAAATCCGTCGCCCAGGCGATCCCGGTTTTCTCGATGTCTTGTTTCAAATTGCCGAGAGGTTTGTGTGATCATATCAAGTCCATCATTCGCAAATTCTGGTGGGGATGCAAGCAAGGACAGCGGAAATCAGCTTGGGTCTCATGGGATATTATGACTAGGCCAAAACAATTGGGTGGGCTTGGTTTCAGGGATCTCGAATTGTTCAATTTGGCACTGCTGGCGAGGCAAGCTTGGCGTATTCTGCAAGAACCAGCTACTTTGAGTGCTCAAATCCTTAAAGCTTCGTATTTTCCGGACAAATCAATTCTGGAGGCGGAATTGGGATCTCGGCCCTCTCAAATTTGGCGTGCAATCATTGAAGGCCGGGATGTGCTCAAACAGAGGCTTATCCAGCGAATTGGAAATGGCAGAACCACAGACATTTGGAACGATAATTGGATACCGAAGGAAACTATCCCGAGGCCGATAACTTCATTGGTTGCGGCTCCTCCTAGGAGGGTCTCGGAGCTACTACAGCCTGCGGCTGCAGCCTGGAATGTGGGTCTCGTCCGTTTAGTGTTTCTTCCTTTCGACGCTGATGCAATTCTTAAGATACCAGTGTGCACAAGAAATTTTTGGACGATTTTTGGGCTTGGTACCCGGATAGCAAAGGAAGATTTTCTGTTAGCTCTGCGTACAATTTTTTGGTTAAAACAAAACTGGAAAAGAGAAGAGTGGCTTGAGGGCAGAAGCGGATCATCTAGCAATGACAGGGAAGGAAAATCATGTTGAATAAACCCCAAGTTTGAAGGTTTAGGCTAGTGTCCATTTACTTTCTTCAGTTTCGACAGTTTAGTCAGTTTCGTCAGGTAGGTTCAGGCAGCGAGATTAGCTCGTTTCTGTTAGCGTTTTGATCGAGTCCTGCGCCCCCTCCTGATCGCTCGTGGGATGGCACGAGCACCACGATCGGTGGTGGCGCAATGCAAGGGGCCACGACCCCGTTTTCCTTGTTAGTTCAGAAATAAAAGGAGGAGACGAAGACCAGAAAAGTTGCAAGTTTTACGCAGCAACAAACCTCCCTGTTCTTCCTATTCTCGTTGTTCTTCAGAGAAAGAGAGAGAGATCGAGGTGAGGTGAGGGAGATAGGCTAGAATTTGCCAACAATTGGTATCAGAGCCGGTTCCTGATCGAGGGGAATGGCGGGCCCTGACGACTCCAGCGGCAGCAAGTCGCCGGCCACTCCGCGGGCAAAGGTCTCCGATGGCAACGAGCTTGCTGTGGCCGAGAGACCCACGGCGCGGATGGCGCGCGACATCGGCGGTGCGGCATGGCCGCAGCTGACCCGATCCAACTACACCGACTGGGCCGTCCTGATGCAGGTCATGATGGAGGGTCGGTACCTCTGGGACGCCGTCCAGATAGGCACCGCCGAGCGCAGCGAGGATCGTTTGGCGCTCGAGGCGATCCTTCGCGGCATGCCGCCTGAGATGGGGCCCACGCTCGCCGCCAAGGCGACGGCGAAGGAGGCGTGGGACTCTCTGAAAACGATGCGGCTCGGTGTGGCACGGGTGCGGGAGGCCAAACTCGCGACCCTGGCCAAGCAGTACGGCGACATCAAGTTCGCCGACGGCGAATCGGTGGACGAGTTCGCCATGCGCCTCACGACGATGGCGGCACAAATGGCGCAACTAGGTGAGACAATTCCTGAGAAAAGAATTGTTCGTAAATTCCTGTCGGTAGTGCCCAAGCAGTTGTCGCAGATCGCTCTGTCGATCGAGACTCTGGTGGATCTCGACACACTCTCCGTCGAGGAACTCACCGGAAGGCTCAAGGCGGCGGAGGAGCGTCACGAGCTGCAGCAGGCCATAGATGGGATGGGGCGGCTTCTCATGACAGAGGAGCAGTGGAACGCCCGCCTCAAGACCGGCGATCAGAATGCCGGCGGCTCTGGGTCCGGCTCATCGCAGGGCCGACACCAGAGAGGTCGTGGCCGCGGTCGCGGCGGCAGCGGCGGACGCGGCCGGGGCGCCAGTTCTGGCAAGGGCAATGCTGGCAACGACGACGATCGCGACCGGTGCCACTACTGCAACATCCCGGGACACTGGAAGCGCGACTGTCGCAAGAAGAAGTGCGATGAGGACGCCAAGGCTCTCCTCGCGCAAGGGAATGGCGGTGACGACGCCGACCCGACACACCTCCTCATGGCGCAGGTGTGCGAGCTGTCCGTGGACGTCGGCGACAACGGCGATCGTGTCGAGCTGCATGAAGAGCGCGTCGAAGCTCACCTCGGCCTAGCCACGGACGAGCACACCGGCGTGTGGTTCCTGGACACGGGCGCCAGCAATCACATGTCCGGCGAGGAGGGCTCCTTCAGCGAGCTGGACCGCCGCGTTTCCGGCACGGTCAAGTTTGGCGATGGATCAGTTGTCAACATCAAGGGGCGCGGGAGCGTGCTCTTCACCGACCACTCCGGCGAGCACCGCGTGCTGAGAGGGGTGTACTACATCCCGCGTCTCCGGAGCAGCATCATTAGTGTGGGGCAGCTGGATCAGGTCGGGTGCAGATCGGAGATCGAGCATGGCGTCTTCACCTTCTCCGACCCGCAGCGGCGCATCATCGCAAGGGTACGGCGGGCAGGCAATCGCTTGTACCCATACACGCTCCAGCTCGCGCGCCCTGTCTGTCTGGCTGCATGATGCGCCACAGACGAGGCGTGGAAGTGGCTTGCCAGGTTCGGGCACCTCAACTTCCAGGCTCTTCGCAAGCTAGCTCAGCAAGGGCTGGTCCGAGGCATGCCCGCCATCGACCACGTCGACCAGGTGTGCGACGGGTGCCTCGCCGGCAAGCAGAGTCGAAACTCTTTTCCCGCGGAGGCAAACTTCAGAGCTCAGGACACTCTGGAGCTGGTCCATGGCGATTTGTGCGGACCAATCACGCCCGCAACCGTTGGAGGGCGCCGCTACTTCCTCCTCCTCGTCGACGACATGTCCAGGTACATGTGGGTAACTGTGCTCAGGTCCAAGGACGAGGCGGCCGGCGCGATCGTGCGCTTTCATGCGCGGGTGGAGACGGAGACAGGGCGCAAGCTGCGTGCCCTGCGGACGGACCGCGGCGGCGAGTTCACGTCCGTCGACTTCACCGACTACTGCACGGAGTGCGGCGTACAGCGGCAGCTCACAGCGCCGTACTCGCCGCAGCAGAACGGCGTTGTGGAGCGGCGCAACCAAACCGTGGTGGCCATGGCTAGGAGCATGATGAAGGCCACGGCCATGCCCGGAGAATTCTGGGGGGAGGCCGTCACCACCGCTGTGTTCGTTCTGAACAGATCGCCGACGCGCTCAGTGGTCGGCATGACGCCGTATGAGGCGTGGCACGGCGAGCGTCCAGCAGTGCACTTCCTCCGCACGTTCGGCTGTGTGGTGCACGTGAAGACGGTGAAGCCGCACTAGAGCAAGCTCGACGATCGGTCCACACCGATGGTGTTCGTCGGGTACGAGGAAGGAGGCAAAGCTTATCGAGCGTACAACCCATCATCCAAGCGTGTCCATGTCACCAGGGATGCTGTCTTCGATGAGGCCGCTCGTTGGAACTGGGCGGACACCGCCCATGGAGCTCAGACGGAGCAGAGTGAGTTTTTCACCATTCAGTACCCTGTCTACAAGGTGCAGATTACTCACAACGGCGGCGAGGAGAGACCGGAGCCGCAAACGCCGTCGACGCCGCAGGCCCCAACTGACATTGATGCCCAGTCAGCAGCCGGGTCCGGCCACGGCGGCGCGCACGCCCTCGACGGCCGACAGCAGTCAGGCGGCCTCCTCTGCAGAGAGCACTCCTTCAGCGATCACCACTCCAGTGGGCGTGGAGTTTGTCTCTCCGCCCTCAGGGACCCCTGTGCTCGATGCGCACGACCTCGCCCGCGCTACACACCGCTTCCGCCGCGTCGCCGATCTCTTCGACGAGCCTGGAAGCCCAGAGCAGCACTCTGAGAAGCTGCTGATCGCCTCTGCTGAAGAACCGAACACCTTCAGAGAAGCGGAGCGGGATCCTAGCTAGCGGCGGGCGATGCTTGAGGAGATGGGGTCCATCGAGGAGAACGGAACGTGGGAGCTGGCGGAACTTCCCGCCGGCCACCACGCCATCGGCGTCAAATGGGTTTTTTGCGTGAAGAGGGACGCCGTCGGGAACATCGTCAGGCACAAGGCCCGGCTCGTCGCGAAAGGTTTCACACAGCGGCAGGGGATCGACTTCGACGAGGTCTTCGCTCCAGTGGCTCGACTGGAGTCAGTGCGCATTCTGCTCGCACTCGCCGCGCACGAGGGGTGGGCGATCCATCACATGGACGTAAAGTCGGCGTTCCTCAACGGCAACCTGGCGGAAGAGGTGTACGTCCAGCAGACGCCGGGGTTCGTCGCCGCTGGCCAGGAGCACAAGGTGCTTCGACTGCGGAAGGCGCTGTACGGCCTGCATCAGGCCCCGAGAGCTTGGAACGCCAAGCTCGACGCGACTCTTGTCGCCATGGGCTTCCGCCGCTGCAACTCCGAGCACGCCGTCTACGCACGTGGGTCAGGCCACGAGCTCCTTCTTCTGGGGGTGTACGTGGACGACCTGGTGATCGCTGGAGCAGACACGCGGGAGATCGACAACTTCAAGACGGAGATGAAGGGCACGTTCAAGATGAGTGATCTCGGGCTGCTCTCCTACTACCTTGGCATCGAGGTGCGGCAGGAAGCTGGCGGGGTGATCATCGCTCAGAGCGCGTACGCCGACAAGATCGTGGAGAGGGCTGGACTGACGGGCTGCAACCCAAGTCCAACTCCCATGGAAGCGCGCCTGAAGTTGAGCAAGGGCAGCACGGCGGCTCCGACCGACGCAACAGATACAGGAGCTTGGTGGGGACGCTGCGCTACCTCACGCACACAAGGCCGGACATCACCTATGCTGTCGGGTATGTGAGCAGATTCATGGAGGCACCCACTGTCGAACACCTGACGGCGGTGAAGCACATCATCAGATATGTCGCGGGAACATGCAGCCTAGGCTGCCACTTCCCTCGGCGAGGAGCTGGAGGAGCCAGTCTCTTCGGTTACAACGACAGCGACATGGCCGGTGACATCGACGACCGCAAGAGGACGACCGGGGCACTGTTCTTCATTGGAGAAAGCCCCGTCATATGGTTGTCGCAGAAGCAGAAAGTGGTGGCCCTTTCATCTTGCGAGGCGGAGTTCATAGCGGCCACCACTGCCGCTTGTTAGGGGGTGTGGGCGGCCAGGTTACTTGCGGAGATCACCGGCGACAAGCTGCAGGTACCCACACTCCTGGTGGACAACAAGTCCGCCATTGCACTCTGCAAAAACCCCGTCCTTCACGACAGGAGCAAGCACATCGACTTGCGTTACCACTTCATCAGAGAGTGCGTGGAGGAAGAGAAAATGGAGGTTGATTACATCAGAACTGAAGAACAGCTGGCTGACATTCTGACGAAGCCTTTGGGACGGATCAGATTCATTCAGCTGCGGGAAAAGATTGGGATGAAGAAAATAATGTAGGCAGACTAGGGTTTAGGGGGTGATTGTTGAATAAACCCCAAGTCTGAAGGTTTAGGCTAGTGTCGATTTACTTTCTTCAGTTTCGACAGTTTAGTCAGTTTCGTCAGGTAGGTTCAGGCAGCGAGATTAGCTCGTTTCTGTTAGCGTTTTGATCGAGTCCTGCGCCCCCTCCTGATCGCTCGTGGGATGGCACGAGCACCACGATCGGTGGTGGCGCAATGCAAGGAGCCACGACCCCGTTTTCCTTGTTAGTTCAGAAATAAAAGGAGGAGAAGAAGACCAGAAAAGCTGCAAGTTTTACGCAGCAACAAACCTCCCTGTTCTTCCTGTTCTCGTTGTTCTTCAGAGAAAGAGAGAGAGATCGAGGCGAGGTGAGGGAGATAGGCTAGAATTTGCCAACAAATCATGGACCCGGCTCTGGAAACTATCTATTCTATCCAAGGTGAGGGTTTTCATATGGAGATTGGCTCGTCATTCTTTGCCGATGATTGATGTGCTGCAGAAGCGAAATATGGCGACTCAGAATACTTGTCCTCTCTGCGGAGGGGGAGATTCATGGCGACACGCCCTGCTATCTTGCACAATGTCTAGATGCATTGGGCTCTCTCAGAGGAAACACTAGTGGCAAACATGACAGCAAATGAGGAACCAAGTGCAAAAAACTGGATTTTTGACCTGTATGATACACTCGATCATGCTAGCTTCACAAGGATGGTGGTCACTTTATGGTCAGTCTGGTACATACGCCGTAAAGCAATTTATGAGTCGATATTCCAAAGTCCACATTATACCATCTCCTTTGTGAATAATAATATTGGTGAACTTGATCAGCTAGCAAATTTGGCACTCCGGCCGGTCGCGCCAAGGGCAACACCGACGGAAGCCCGGCGGTGGCTACCCCCGGAAGCTCATCAGGTTAAGGTGAATGTCGATGGAGCAGTGGCAAGACACAGATGTGGTGGGGCTGTTGCGGCAATCTGCCGAGATGCAAAGGGTCTATACTTGGGATCCTCGGCGGTAGTTTATCATGGGATAATTGACCCAGTGATTTTGGAAACATATGCTTGCAGAGAAGCTCTATTTCTTGCAGATGATCTTGTGATTCAGAAGTTTGTTGTGGCCTCGGACTGTCTGCGGTCGTGAAGGACATCTCTAGTGGGGCAGGTGGCCCTCATGGAGCTATAGTACATGAAATCATGCAGCGTAGTACTAGTTTTACTAATTGTACTTTTATTCACGAGCATAGGAACTTTAATTTCGAGGCTCATAATCTCCCCAAGTTTGCTTGTAATTTAGGTGTAGCTAGACATGTTTGGTTGGGCATCCCCCATGACCCTAACCGTGTACCTATGAACATCTTGTTGAATCAATAAAGTGGCGAGAATTCTCAAAAAAAAAAAACAGTTTCTTTAGAAACCCCTCAAAAACAAAAATCAGTTTCATCAGAATGGAGATAAGTTGCATATTACAAGTTTCAGTTTCGTCAACACATGAATGAATACTCGTATAGAAGTAGGTCGATGAAAGAAAACATCGGATGCTCTTAGACAGATGTTAATTCCAGTTAAGTTGGAATGGACAACTTGCGAAGTCAATGCTAATTGTGGTCCGATAATTGTCTGATATACAGGGAAGTGAGGCGCGAGCAGGTGTTAGCCCGGTCGCTTCGTTCACCGACCGATTTGCCGAGACATTTTTTTAAAAAGATCTAGCAAATTACATCCAGATATCCGGCGGCACAAGTGGCGATGTCGACGGCGGCGTGGAGGTCGGTTTGGCAGCGGCCGGCGTCTCTTTCAGACCTAGGGCGCGTTCCTAAGATTTCTGGCGCCTGCTCCTCCCGACCTCCGTCAGCGCAGCCGACGTCTCCAACCGTTTCGTCATCTCGAGAACTCCGTGAGAGTCGGCAGGATGTTGGCAGAAGCAGGCAGCATGGAAACGTCGGTGCGAGCCAGCCAGATCCTTCTTTTCCGGCCGGTTGGGTCGTCAGGCGCGCCAGTTATGCAGTACAGCCAACCAGCAGCAGGCCACGAAGCAGCACCTGTACCTGGTACTTGATGACCAAACATGAGCTATTCAGCATCCATAAACTGGGCATAGACAACGACCAACTGGAAGCTGCACAGGATCCATGGCCTTATCCGCAGCGCTTCTCCGAGCCACCCGTCCTCCGCATAGGGCCTCCAACAATCGGAAATGGCGCGCAGTTTGCCGCCCTCGGCACCCACATCATCGGCACATGTCCCTCCATAAACGAGCCAATGAGCTTGTGTGGCACCCTCACCTTTGACACCAAGACCGCCAAGTTAAGTGCGTCGAGGATTGTGCCGAGAGGCGTGGCTAACTGATACTCCCTCCGTCCGGTGAAGAGTGTACATCTAGGTTTAAAATTTGTCCACAAAAGAGTGTACGTACTTCTATCTTCCTAATGCACTTTAAAGTAAGAAAAAATACTTCTCTCTCATCACACGGTAATCAAGACCAATAACAATCTACACATGGTCTTCTTAATTTCTATATGCACCTAGCTCATTGAAGGGTGGATAATTAAAGAGGAGAGAGATAGTGGCTTGCATCTTTCCAATGCATCTTTTACTTAAGTTCATAATTTGTCCTAAAAATTTTAGATGTACACTCTTCACGAGACGGAGGGAGTATGACACAGCCATAGCCGTCGGGAATAGACTCTATGTGTTTGAATCAGTCATGAACAAGAATGTATTCCTCCATGGAGCCTTACACTGCCTCGTTGCAAATCCAAATGACGACGACGATGACCGGACTTGGTTACCCTTGTCCAGTTCTTCGAACTTCTCCTGGATTTGGCCCGACCAGGCCTGGGCCCGACAACCCTCCCGAGGTTCCGTTTGATCCTTCTTGCACCGTTGCACATGCGGTGCACCCGTGGGCGGGCACCATGTTGGTGTCTACTTCTAGGCATGCGGGTTCCGGTACATTTTCCTATGATAGTGGCCAGTGGGAGCGCCTTGGTGATTGGTTGCTTCCATTCAAAGGGCATGCTCACTACGATCATGACCTGGCCGCATGGGTCGGGTTCCACCGCCAATCTTCTGGCATAGGTGATCGTAATGATGGATACCTTTGTGCCTGGCGCGTCGACATGTCTAGCTCGGAGCCCCCCAAGTGGGAAATAGCCAAGGAGAAGCTTTTTCTCGAGCACCCTCACTGGATACATGTGGATGCGAAGCTCGTTTACACGGGTGAGCGCAGCAAGTACAGCCTCGTGGAGCGCCTCCTACGTGACGGAACGGACGAGCTGATGCATGTGCTCTGCCTGACCACTTTCATCGTCACGTATGGCGAGGAAGGGGAGCTCAGGACCATGACTGACAAACCTCCTCGCTACTACAAGGCCCCCAGCTATCGTACTCATTTTGATATGCAAGCCTTATAGATGTAGTGCATGCTCAAGCTCTTCCTCGATCATCTACACAGCTTACTTTTCATGTTTTCTGCTATTTACATTTGTTTGGGTGTTGTAGACTCTTAGTAATAATAATAATAATAATAATAATAATAATAATAATAATAATAATAGCTATGGGAAATATGATTTTTAGTAGACGGTGGAAAGGTTGCTCCTTTTGGAGTATATATGCCGGAAAGAAACCTTGATAAGTATCTATTAGGTTGTTTCTCAGTTTCATCCTCGTTTGATATCATAGTTTGTTAAGTCACCATGTGGCAGAACTGCGTTAAATGTCACATCTGAAATTGTCTCGTTTATTTCTCTTTATATATTTTGAATTTCGATCTGAATTTTCAGGGGATGTCGACACATGTGTTGTGAACATCCATGGTTTTTTTTAACAATTTTTTGACTTATTTAAACTTAAATTTTGCAAGTTGATAGCATGGTAGCATGTAAGGACTAGTGTCACCTTATACTTTCCCTTGCCATGCGCGTGCAGCGAGCGAGTGATCACACGAGACGTGCGTGCAGTGCGGTGCGGAGGGACGGCCAACTCTCCGTTGTGGCGTTTCGCCGGATTAATTCTTCCTTTTGTTTGCGACCTACTTTTTGTTTTCAGCGGAACTCCAACGCTAATTCTCCGTTGTCGCGTGTAGCGGTGTTCCCTTCTGCTTTAATTCTTCTGCCAGTTAGAAAGAGAGTTCCTGTGTAAATCGACCGCAAACTCCAAAGATAGTGAAGTTGATGGTTGCGTTTGCTACCGATGTGAGTGGAGAATCCAGTCAAATGTGCATACTAATGCGTGGATGACAAGACACCGTGTACTGGCCGGAGCACCGCGCTTTCCGCTGCATACTAATACCCTGTGCTGCTTCCTTCTTTTCTTGTTCCTCTTTCTTCCTCTCTGCTGTCACACGAGGGTGTCGATCGGACCCTCTCCGCCACTGCCACCGAGCACTGATAGTCTTCTCCGGCTTCAATCGACCCGCCCTATCGTACTAGGACTTTGGATTCATCATCTCATAGGTACCAAACCTGTTGCTGGCTCCGTTATAATTTGTTCCCACTGGTCTAATCCAAGGTCTGTTGCCCCATGTATCCAGTTTGGTGCTGATTTGTTTGCTGCCTGCATGCCTAGCAGGGCTCTTGTTATCTGTGTTGGTAAATTGCTCGGTCTGCAGTAGAGGCAATGGGGACATGTAAGTTGATCATAACGGTCGAACTTGCTCGTGGCCTGATTCCCAGGGATGGTCATGATTCTCCCAGCGCCTACGTCGAGCTTTGCTTTGATGGCCAACGGATCCGCACAACTATCAAGGAGGAAGATCGGAACCCAGCATGGAATGAGAGCTTCTGGTTCGACATGTCGCCAGATCCATCTAATATTCATGACCTCGTTCTTCAAGCTAGTGTGTATAACACCAACGAACCAATCCAAGGTCGCGGAAATTATTTTCTTGGCATGGTCACACGAAATGTGGCCTCATTCCACCGCTTCTATGAACCCACACATAGACGACAAGCAGCCCTTTATCCACTGGAAAGGCGGCGTGGGATGCCCATGGTTGGTGTGAGAGGGGAATTGCTTCTGAACGGATATATCCTTGATGAGAGCCCCATCAGAGCTCCCATCCCGTCTTCAGCACCAGTGAGCTTATGTGTGGAGGTCATAAATGCTACTAACCTCAAGCCAGTGGACTACCCGGTCGTTGTTACTAAAACATCTTCAAATGACTTTATCGACCTTGTAAGACTTTTTATTCACATTTCAAAAGGCATGTCTTTGTTTCATAGTTATGATGTTGTGTTTTACCCTTTGCGCAAGAACATTCTAGATGGTTGTTCTGATTCTGCAGACTCTTAGAACATGGAGAAATGCGTTACAGAGATCACTGGGGTATGGATCCCTAGAAACATACTACGAACAAATAAAGAGATGCATCCAAATAGGTCCAATGTGCGTGAACCCTAACCTCTCCAAGAGGCTTCCGATAATGAAGGTTATCCGTATGCTCCAAGGATCGGAAAGTATCAGCTGTGACAGTAGCAATGAGACAACAACATAGTTGCAGGATAGGTATGACTTACTATTATATTTCTTTGTAAGGTCTTTTGTGAATAATTAATAAAGTGGCTTCATGCATCGCCCAGATGCAGAGGCCGGGGGTCTACCTCCTTTTCTAAAGAAAAGGTATGACTAACTTAATTGTAATGCACATTATCACAACCCTTGAGAAGTACAAGACCTAACTATACCTTAAACATTTGTATCTCGTAGCTGAGAACCCTTTGCATTTATATGCAGTGTGGCGAGCCGCTGGATAACCCTTGTAAGAGACCATGCATGGGCAGGCATTATCTCGATCGGCTTCTACACGAATATTCTCGATTGTGTAGTATGATGAATCGTTTGCATTGGATGGTGTATCTACTGTTGAACTTAAATATAATTTTGGACAATTCCTGTATTGCACTTCCTGTCCAAACTTGTATAATTGTTGGATGGCTGGAATGTGTGTTACATGATCGTGTTTGTACATTATCTCAAGGCTGGAATTCTGAGGTGCTCATGGGGTTAATTACTTAGCCTCATTTTCTTAAGTCAGCCTCCTTATTACTATTAAAGTGTTGTATTAGCTTCAAATTAATAGATTACACTATATACAAAATTTGTTTTGTATTTTACAAACTTGTTTATATTTGCTTTATCCATTATTTGGTAACCAATACTAAGCGCTCTTTATGTGTTCCTGCAAATTATGTACTACATATTGTTAGACAGAGCTTGCTCCTGCAAATTCCTACAAAGTTTTTTTCCTTCTATTTTTTGCATGCCATCTCTAATGGTCGTTGTGTTAATCTACCGTGACAGTATTGATTAATTCCCCAGCCTTCCAATCAAACAAGGGAATTTAAGTCCTACACACCTCCTAATTCCCATTCCCTAATACAAATTGCCCCCAAACAAACACGCATGGGTTAGGACTCTAATGACCAAACATAATTTGCTTCATCAGTTGTTTCTGGGTTCCATTATTTTTTCCTTGATATTTTGGGGTCTCCTCTAATCCACTCCACTCCATCAAGTTTGATTAGTGGAGATCTGTTAGTAATAAGGAATATTTGCTAGAGTCTCAACTTCTTCCATTGCTCATCATCATACTACAAATGTTATTAACTTATTGCTTTTTGCATTATACATCCCGAAGTAGCTGCAAGCATGTTTTTCATTTAGCACTCTTTCTTGCAGAGACAACGCATAAAAACAGGTGTGGCACGGATGATTTGACACACCCCTTCGGTAAATCCCTCCTTTTGGCAGGCCTTGGCACATGGATCATGCTTGCATTCGGGAGGCTTAACAGTATAGGTCCTGCTGAACCGACTGCATGTGTCAGCTTCAGAGCCTACAAAACAACGAACACAAAGTGGTGTGAGAAAAAGAAAAAATGAAGGCTATGGTGTTCTATAGAGAAATAAGACAAAGAGATGAGGCAAGCAGTACGAATTTCACATATGAGTAGCTACATCATGCATTGAGGAAGTGACTATCTTTGTGGATGAAATTACCATACAACGCTTACCAGGAAGCAAGAGCGGCATGAGCAGTAGCAAGCATAGTAGGCTTGGCACCTTGAGGCCCCTCATCTCTTTAGTCATAACTAGTATCGATGCCAAGTAAGCGGGTCTAGAATAGATGTGCATCCAACTAGGCTGCATGATCTTTTGTAGGCACTGCTGATGTGACCTAAAGAAAAATAAATGACAAAGATATGTTTGCATGATCCCATCTTGAAGATATGCATGATGCAATAATGCTGACAATCTATCTCATGGATGCGACTCTATCTACATGATGCAATTCTTTGCTCACGTTTTTTTATACATTGAAATTTGTGATAAAAGAAGATATGAACAACTTCATTTATGAAAGATAATAATGCAGACAATTAGTTTATGCCAGTTAAAGCTTCTTCATCACATGTTCGTATGGATTTCCTAAGATGCATGATTTTTTTCGACCGTCCATTTGGCTTTTATTCATTGCACAAGGGGAACTATGTATAGTTCCTACTTCCTCCGCCCAGGTTTATTAGGTCCTCTCATATTTTGAGTTAAACTTTGACCATCCATATATAATTAATAAATGAGGTATATGTTACAAAAAGTATACCGTTTGATTTGTATTCAAAAGAGGTTTCACATTGTATAATTTTTCTGACATAGTTCATGTTTAATTAACTCAGTAATTCAATTTATGGTCATAGTCCGGCCCAAAATAGGAGTCGGCCTAATAAATCCGGAAGGAGGAAGTATGCAGCAATTCCTACTAACATCAGTCATGACAGTCCTTGCTACTTATTGTAGCTGCGGCTTTGATTTGCATGCAATATCAACCAAATACATGTTCCCTAATATTCATGACCTCTAATTGGCTACATACACAACCACTCCAAGTTAATTCAATTTTAGCCTTCGGGCCAGCTTGACAAATGGAGTCGATCATGTTACTCTCTTCTACGTGCATCTTACATATCGTTATTGCTTATGGTCATTTATATCAATTTGATTGGATATTTTCTAGCAGTACACATGAAATTAATTTGCCCACAAAATTGCCAGTATAGACGCCTAGGAGCCTCTACGATGCTATGGCTGCCCCGCGAAATCATCTACAAATCTCTCTAAAAGGCTCCAACATGAGCAAAAACCTCTAGAAATCATCTCTCCCGGCTGAAAAATTGCCGCTATTGTCGTGATTGCCTGCTATGGCATCGCTATAGCTGCTGAGAAGGCCGGCATGAACTCGTTTCTCCCACGATTTAATCTTTGGTAATACACTGAGAGATTGTATGGTGGGGCGCTTACTAGGAACTGATTCAACTATTGGGAAATACATCGAGAATTTCTTCCATGCTGTGATGTAATCCAACTAGTGGAGAATGTTAGTTAATGGGCATGGATGTGTGATCACCCTAGAAAAACAATTGTACATGCTCAGTTGTGTACGGGCGGAATTTGAAAAGGATTATGTACTTCTCGGAGTATCTACTATCACTCCTCAAATACCACTTAGATGAACTGACCATACTCATATACCATTTTAATATATTTCATCAATAATTACTGGACAAACTCTCTTTGACATCATATATTCCCCAAGAAAATCCCTTCAAAACACTATTCCAACAAATTCAAGCACTCACAGACGTTAAAACCCACCGTCGACGAGTTTAGCGTCAACCTAAACTACTACAAAAAAAACACACATTACTCGCGCACAGACCTAAACTCCGTATGCACCTCTCCGTTGCCAATGTTCGGGAAACAACAACAAAAGCAGTCTAAGTGACGCCGACCCGAGGAACCATGAGGGGCAACTGTGTTGAAAGGAGGTCAAAAACGAAATGCAATCCGTCGCCAAAAAAAATCTAGTTGAACGTGTTTTCTTTCTTCCACGGGAAGAAAGAGGACCGCTTCGCTAGGGTTTCTCGTGCCTCCCGACGGTGCCGCCACTGGTCTACGACGTCTTTTGTGGTCTTAGGGCCATGGAGGCGTGCTAGATCCTGACCCTTACCGGTGGGAGGGCTCCGTTTTTCATTCTCTTTTGAGCTTGTTAGGGTTTGTGTCCTACTTAGATAGGCGAATCGGCGGCGACTCTCTGCAGATGGAATAAGGTTCTCCCTGTCTTGTCCTCGTCTCGGTGATGTTTGTAGCATCGTCGAAGGGCATGTGGAGGTTTGCCTCCGGCAGATCTAACAGGATTCGATCGGTGTTTGTCTTCGGTGGATCCATGTGGATCTTGTGTTCGTGTGTCTACAGGTTGGATCTTTATGATCTACGCTTCTCTTTATCGACAGTGGATGATGTTCTTGTGCGCTGGTCCTATGAGGCCTTAGCACGACGATTTTTCGATTGTCTACTACAGCAAAGTTTGCCCGGCTGGGATGAGGGAGGGGCGAAGCCGTAGGCACGCCTTCGGCTCGCTCTAGTGCTAGTAGTCGTCGCTAGGTGGTCTACGAATCTAGATTTATTTTTTTACTTCTAGTGTTTTTTGTTCTACCTTGACAATTGAGTTGTTGTTTTTCTAGTCCCTCCGTCTCATAAAGTAAGACGTATTTTTAACTATAGTGCAATGTCAAAAAACGTCTTACATTACGGGACGGAGGGAGTACTTCAGTTTTTAGTCAGTTTTCACACAAAAACGGCTGTTATTTTTTAGGAGCTAGATTTTTTCAAAATCTATTAATAATTAGAATTTTTATTCTACACAAAAATTCTACATGTATTTTATATTAAAAAGTTCATCATATATAAACAAAATTTTCAGTATGTATTAAAAATGCTCATCGTAAGATTTAAAAATTCATTGTATACTAAAAAAATGTTCAATGTATACAAAATAATGTTTATAATATATTATAAAAAAATATTCAGTGTGTATTTAAGAAAGGGCCATTGTATACTAAAAAAGTTTGAACAGTTTGTAATCCTTGGTCGAAGATTCTATCATCACGCTCGTCCTCGACGATCATGTTGTGCATGATCACACAAGCAGTCATCACCTCCCAAAGCTTCCCTTCATCCCATGATAGTGCAGGGTTTCGAATGATACCCCATCGGAATTGAAGCACATCAAAAACACGTTTCACATTCTTTCTAGCACTCTCTTGCATTTAAGCAAATCTCTTTCTCTTCTCACCTTGGCGGTTCGAGATTGTCTTCACAAAAGTTGACCACTAAGGATATATACCATCAGCTACATAGTATCCCTTGCTGTACTGATGGCGGTTGATCTCAAAGTTGATAGGTGGGGAGTGGCCTTCTGCAAGCCTTGCGAAGACTGGAGAACGCTGCAGCACGTTGATATCATTGTGAGAACCTACCATGCTGAAGAAAGAATGTCATATCCAAAGATCCTGCGAAGCCACCGCTTCTAATATAACAGTGCACGCTTTGACATGCCCCTTGTATTGGCCCTGCCAAGCAATTGACAGTTTTTCCACTCCCAGTGCATATACAATCTATGCTGCCAAGCATGCCTGGAAAGCCTCTAACTGTGCTGGTCGCCAACAATCTCTCTGTATCAGCGGCAGTTGGCTGCCTCAAGTACTCAAGGCCAAACACTGCCACAACGGCCTTGCAGAACTTGTACAGTGACATCAGACATGTGGTCTCACTCATACGCACATACTCATCCACCAGAACGCCTGGAATTCCATATGCAAGCATGCGGATGGCCGCGGTGCATTTCTGATAAGAGGAGAATCCAAGCTTGCCAAGGGCATCCGTCTTGCACTCGAAGTATGGGTCATGAGCAACCACTCCCTCTCGGATACGATTGAACAGATGCCTTGCCATATGAAAACGGCAACGGAATTTATCCGGCTTGAAGAGCGGGGTGTTCGCAAAGTAATCGGTATAGAGCAGGGCGTGGCCTCTCTCCCTGTTGCGGTTCAGGTTGGGAGCACGGCCAGGGAGTGACCCCCTATACCAAGAAAGCTGTCGTTCAATGTGGTCATGAACGACCAGTGCAGCCACCACAAGATCTTCATCATCCGACGACGAACCGTCCGATGAATAAATGAAGTGGTGGAAGAAAAAATCATCTCCATTGTCCATACCTTTATGGGCAAAGTGTCAAACACCTTGCGATCGTGGTGGCAAAGAGGCCGCGATGATCACCTCGATGGAGCAGGGGTGGTTGGCGGCCAGCTACTGGCCGCTCTGGAGCACTCGTCGGAAGCTACCGTGGTCGCCGTGGTACGTCGCCGACGGTCGTATCCCCTCTGCCACCGGCTACGACGGCGGCGGCCAAATCTCCTACAATCGACGGCCAAAACTACGGCGAAAGCGCGGGCGTGGTGGTGGCCATGTCGAGATGTGGTTTGGTATGGACGGCCGGGGATGCGTAGTGAGGAGGCGGCGCCGGCGGCAAGGTGGGGCGGAGAGAGAGGGTGGAGGCGTTGGAAGCGAAGGGACTCCTAGTGTCCCTGACAGGCGGGCCACGGGGGACAAGGGCGTGCGTCGAGCCCGTCCGCGTGATGTCCGTTTCACCCCAAACTCGGTACAAGTTTGGACCGGAGATGGGTCAAAAACGGACGAAATCCGGACATTTGTTCATTTAGGGTCATGCGTTGGACCGCGTTATTCGTCCGTTCTGCCTCAAACGGACGCACCCGGATAAGATGGGGTCGCGTGGTGGAGTTGGCCTGATGGCTCCGCGTATACAGCAGCCGACACGTAGTTCTGTGAGTTGGAGTGCGACGAGTACGCAATGCAAGTATGCAACGCTGCTTTTAGTCCGAGACGTTCTACCTTTGGACTGTGTAACGTTCAGTATGATGATGGTACTGAACCTTGGCTTGCTCTGCCTTTTGACTCTGCTGGGACTGCTCTGCTCCTGTGGCGAATGTGAAGCGTGTTATTGATTTGAACGCACGGTGATTGCAGTTGCACGTGACATCACCCAGAGTGCGTGCTCAAAGAATCATCCTTCTTCATCAGCCGTGGATACGCATCCAACCAGTAGCGCTCTTCAGTTTACAGTTTGACGAATATCTCTTTTGCGGGTGAAAAACGTGCGCGGCAGAATAGACACCGTATATGAAATTGCATAATTAAAAAGAAATCGCGGGAGAAATTGTAACCATAGTAGTTCATCATATACTACATGATTAAACACAGTTCATCACAAATACATGGTCTACATACTACATTTACTACTAGTACTAGAGGGGGGTGGGGAATCTCATGGCGGCGAGCTCGCGGCAGAGGACGACGTGGTGGAGGAGCTCAATCCTCCTCGTCGGAGCTGCCGAGGTCAATGAACTTTTGCCTCTGCTCCTCGCGGATGAGCCGCCACTCGTCGTCCTTCTCCTTTGTGGCAAGGTTCCCCGCGACCGCCTGCTGGATCATGAGGGCTTCAAGCTCTTCGTCGTGGCGCCGGCACTCCGCCTCCTCGCGCAAGCTTCGTTCGGCAATGGCGGCCGCGACCGCGTTGACATCGGTGACGAAGTCTTCGGGCCCGACGACGCCTCAGCGCTCGATCTCCTCGGGCTCCTGCTTGACGGTGACGAGGTCACGCTCCTCCGACCACTCCTTCACGAGGAGAAGCGCCACGCCGGAAGAGGAAGAGCTCGCCGCGGGGGTGAGCCACGCGGCAGACCTCGACCCCGCGGCGGAGGAGCCCGCGACAGAGGAGGGCGTACGCCCGTGCTGAAGATCGTACACCTCCATCTCGCGAGGGAGGAGCCTCGACGGTGGCGAGAGGCCCCTGTTCGCCGCGCGCTTCCTGACACCGTCCGAGCGGACACGCCGCTCGCGCTCGCAGTCGCCGCGACCGCCGGAGCTTTGGCCGGAGCTCCACATGGCGTTTGGAGGCGGAGGAGGGCTTGCTGGCGGCGAGAAATGCGAGGGGGCAGTGGGGAATCGCAGTGGAACGCGGCGGCGGAGGGATAGGGTTTTGACCCGTATCCCCCCGCAAACTCATAGATATACCGCTTTCTGGGGGGCAGTTTGTAGGCTGCGGTAAAAAAAAATTTAGGCCGGGCGAGTATACGGGTTCTGTTCTAGCCAGAAAATTGGACCGAGTCTGTATATTCGCCGGACTTATGCGGGTTTGCAAGATATATGGGGTTTGCTAGAGATGCTCTGACCGAGTTTCTGCTTAGAGTATTTAGAGCACTACTATGAAACACGAAATGAGCGTTTCGAGTACCAAGGGAAACATGTTTTTGCAGAGAACCACCGGAAAGGTTACTTTGCTTGGAGTATCAAGGGATGGAACATTGTAAGTTAATGCCATTTTTAGTACCATACATTCTAGTAGCCATAAGAACTATGTGTTTTTAGTACAGTCACTTCCAACACTTCGAAATTGTATTCATGCTATGATTCAGTGGTTACATGGCGCCATATTTTTTGAATGGAGGTACAATTACACCAAAATCAGATATATTCAGTTTGGGTGTAATAATCTTGGAGGCAGTAACAGGACACAGGGACTACCCGGACGTTACTAGAACTCCTTCAGATGAATTTATCGAGCTTGTAAGGAAATTCTTTCTCAAGTTTCCAAATGGACCTCTTTGCATTTTACCTTTTGCACTCTAACCTTTTAGATGTTTGTTCTAATTCTGCAGACTATTAGAAAATGGAGAAATGTGTTACAGAGAACGCCGGGGTACTGGTCACTAAGAATAGATTGCCAACAAATAAAGAGATGCCTCCAGGTAGGCCTAATCTGTGTGAATCCTGAACGCACCAAGAGGCCTCCGGTAGTGAAGGTTATCCGTATGCTTCGAGGATTGGAAAGTATTGACTATAGCATTTTGGAATGAAGCGACGTAAACAACGGTCGAGGTGCTTTCATTCTCTTGCTAGCATTGTACTTCAACATCTTTCTGGGTATCTACTATCTGAGGACCTTACATTCACAGGTGCCACAATGAGCCACTGCACCGACACTTGTAAGAGTGAGTGGACCGATGCTGATGATGACCTGGCGCTGATCTGCAGTATGGTGAGCCGGTGCGTCAACCCCTAGCCATCCAAGATGCCGATCATGGCTGGGGGTATTGTAGACCAGCATCGACCTGTCTGCGGCTGGCATCCTTAAGGAACCTTCCCCGGCCCTATCGTCTTAGCTCACGCTACTCGCCTTCCTCGTCATTCCCAGCAACAGATTTCCACCACCGCTAATACCGAACTCTTATACGTCATTTGCATGCTGAAGCGCGCGACGCTTAACAGTAGCCGATTTGAGGACTGGTCTGTAAATTCAATGTGGTATATTTAATCACAGTGTGCGATGAGATGCGATGCTGCTCCTGGTCTGATATGATGATACCGACTCAACCTCTGCTCTGTGTTTTCATAGTGCCAGGCTGCTCTGCTTGTGTGGTGAATGTGATGGCCGTTGGCACAGATAGTGTATTTGCACATCATCCAAAATGCTCTCTGTTTTCCCGTTTTCTGAACCGTGGACAACCAAGCAAGCAGTACACTGGCTCCACTGAACTATTTTGCAGGCTATCTAAGTATGCATCCCAGAACAGCAGCAGTAGGAGATTGGGATAGTCGACACCTCGTAACTATCTCCAGTCCCGCTGTAAATTTAAACTCCACTAATATTGATAGATACTGACCACGGTCATCGGTAGTGGGCAAGCAGAGGCCAAGGTTTAGCTCGCCGTCATGCGTAGCATTACTGAAAAGGGTTTTCCCCCGCTTTGTATACAAAGCAACCAATCGAACTATACAGGAATAGGTGCTGGGGCAGAAGCAGCACAGTCACGCCCAAAAGAAACGACAGAGAAAAAGCAAAAGAAACAAATGCCGACAACAGCGGATCAACAAAAACGAAGAAGTCTTGCGATCGCTGCGCCCACCGGGATCTTCCACTAGGCTCCAAGACTCCGAAGCGCCGGCACCTATCAACACCTCCTAGAAGGGTCGCGACGATGACACCGCTGCTGCCAAGGGTTTCCCCCGATACACGACGAGGCGAGAGGACGGGTAGCCCCCGACGCCCTCCCGGAAGGTCAGGTGGCACCCACAGGCGCCCCTGCGCCGGTGTCGGCCACGCCGACAGGGGTTTCCCCTGATCCCAACCCGCATCTCGGGCGCTCCGGATCCAGCCACCAAACCAGCCACCACCCTGCGCCAATGCGGTCATGAGGCCCCCACGCCGTCTCACCACGGCACCACGAAGTGAGGACAGCGCGGCGAAGGATCAGAGCCGGGGCTAGGGCATCAACACCGTCGGCGACGGTAGCTGTCCGGACGCAATAGCAGGAGCACACCAGGTCCGTGGGCCTACAGGCCCGGCTGAGCCCTAGTGGGCCCGTAAAGCTCCCGCCTTCGCGCTGCTGCTGGCACGCCATCGGCGCCGACGCCCCATATCCGAGCTGCTCCTCCTTCTCACCGCGCCGCAGACAACGAAGCCACGCTGGAGGGCCAGCCCGCTAGGACCCAGATGGGGCCCGCCAGGCCCAGATCTGGGCCGGGGGCGCGACGTCGGCCACCCAACACCACAACGCCGCCCCGCCGCCAAGGAGCAGCGCCGCCATCACGTCCGTCGCCGGCCACCCCGCCGGGTCACCGGACCGCCGCCAAGCCGAGCGACACCGCCGCCGCCCCCTGCCCTGGGCCAGGAGGACGCACGCGCGGGGAGAGGAGATCATGCCGCCGTCGGCACCCCCCGGGACGGAGCCGGGGGCGCCCGCCGGCGACGACAGGGGAGAGGAAGAGGGGACGGAGCCGAGAGCAGGAGCGTGGGGGCCGCCCCGGCCGCCTTCCGAGGAGGCGACGCGAGGGCGGAAGGAGGGGCGGGGAAGGAAGGGCGGATCCGGGCCGCACGCCAGTGAGGGCAGCCGGAGACGGGCAGGGGAAGGTGGCGGCGGCGAGGGTTTCGGGGGCGGGAGCGGGTCCTCTCCTCCTCACGCGTAGCTTTGACTGACTGATCTACAGTACAACTGAGTGGTGGTGATCGCCACATGCCCACGCCTGAGTGGTGGAGATGGATATCGTCGAATTTCTCCTGGTGGCAAAGGTTTCTCACTGTCCATCCATGCATGTGAACCGGAGTGTCGAGTGTCGACTAGCTCAACTTTCTGCTGCATGCTAGTGTTGGTCCGAATGTGTTTCCATTTCCTAGATGGTCTGAACAATTGCCAAGAAGGAAGCTACTTGCAGCAGTCCAACATGATCTAGCATATAGTTTCTCCATTATAAGGAGGCTTAGATGGAGTAAGCAAGGAGCGAAACAGATGGAAACTTTTCCAAACTAGACAGATAATCAGAGATTGCATCATCGCAAGACAATTTCATCAGAAATCATGTACAGTATATACGGCACACATTTGTGCATCATTGTTCCAAGCATGCTGGATTGAAGTTGACATTACAGTGTTGCGTGGTATTCATCTAACTAGAATCGTATGTTTCACCTATCAACATGAAAGCATGAAAGCACATGATACAAGGCAGTAGCAAGCTTAATCTCAGGGTAAGAAATCAAGGCCGGTTCTTGTTGTCTCGGCGTATAAAACGTGTTGGAATGGCATGGAAGTCCTGCAGAGAATAGTTACAGCAAATTCCTGCTGCTTATTTCCTTCGATTTCTAGTCCCATATCTTCAACACCAAATAAATTCGCAAAAAAAGACACCAAATAGCTGAGTCAATGATGATAGGATCATATGAACCATTACAAAATAAGTATTGGACAAGCAGCAGCAAAGCAAAACTCAACTCTCAAGACAAGTAGACACGCTTTTCAAACCACAGCTGACAAGCACACTCAAACACACATGTTTTCGTCATACTTGGTCTGAAATTATCATGGCTCAAGAGAAAATCTGACAAGTGCAAGAAGACATTATGAAATCCGACTTGTAATAACACAAAAATTGTCTGGATTAGGTATTCAAAAGCATCTTTCAACATTAGAGACTTGTTTAGACTAAGGTACGGAAGATGTTTTTGCCAACATATAAACACTGCCGATAACATTGATGCAACAACAGCGATGTACGTAGTGCGACAAACTCAGTGACAACTAACAACTACAGCAGCCCTACTTCACCTGCGGAAAACAAATGTGCTAATCTGTTACTAACATGATACAAATATAGATAAAACCTAATATTAGCACCTAGGGTATGTAACAGTGTATGAATAAGCCATGTGTACAAATTCATGATCAGCCGAGCAACATAAAGAAGAGTTACACACTACCCACTAAAAAAGAAGAGCTATATCATATTACTGGCTATATCTCCTCGGAAAGTTGGAATACTAATTACAACACTTTAGCCTTTTCACACGAATTGTTCGATGATGGACTAGCATGATGGGACTGATGTTTGTATGGGCTACTAAAACAAAGGAAAATCTGAGCACAATATTTGGATCATCTGTATTCTATTTATGATCCAAAAGAGGATTCATTTTTTTACTTAGCATTACCACCATTTTTAATTGTTTGTCTGTGTTATTAACTTATTATTAGCATTGTGTGAATCCTATAGCCGAATGGATGGTAGTTTGAGGGTGCATGCTATCCACCGCTGGCTGCCATTTATTTTACAAAGAGAAAATCTAAGAGTTCAAATCTCGCAAACTATATCCAGAAGATTTTCTTACCCGTCAAACCATTTCAGCACATTAGCATATCAAATCAGACCACCATCCTATGTATTGTGCAAAATTTCAGTTCCATCACATTCACATGCACCATCAATGGGTGTGCCTAAAAGCATAAGGCAGACATTTAATAAAGCTCCAAGAAAACGACAAATGGATATGAGAAGGCAACAATGAGTTTGCTACAAAGATGAATTGACAAATATATGAAAAACATATCACTATCGTATTCATGGAACAGATAAAAACCACATATGCTGCCTTTTGCCAGAAATATATTCTTTAAACATTATATATATAGCTACCTCATAACTAAGAATTTAGCATGTAAGAAAGTAAGACATGTCATATAATTTATCTCATGTACACCCATCCCTCCTCAAGTAGTGAAAAACAAAACATGTTAAAACTCGTAACCTCTACCAACAAATGTGATCTTAGGTATTCAAATTAAATAAATGGAGCCTGATTAGAGACAACAAATGCAAAAAAAAGGTGTATTACTGTCTTAGGGATGTGCCAGTCACTTGCATGATAGTCTTGAATTAGTGACAACGAAAACCATTATGTCAGAAGGTACAATTTCAGCTAAAGTTTTCTTGTGGACTTAAGAGTAAAAAAGTAAGATTAGAATTATTGGCTAGAAAAATATAGCTAGCTGAGGTTCCAAACATGTTGAATGAGTTAACAATCCGACATTTGATTTCAATATATTACTCTTCTAATATTTGTTTTTTTACCTCCCATGAATGAAGACAACTACATTGAATGGTAACACAAAGGGATGTAAGCTTGTCTATCTAGCAAACGAATAGTGAAGAGTGAATACAACTATATTCAATGATAACATATACTAAACAATAGGGCTATAAGTTCATCTGTCTAGCAAAAGACAATTGTAACCAAGTTTAAGTTGTTAGTGACACTTAAGAATCGCAACGAAGGTATTCGATCAACCATGTACATAACACAAGAATATTAGGTTACTCCTACAATATGAGGATTAAGAATGAAGAATCACCTGGTAGATAGAAACTCTTGAAAGAATAATAGTAACTGTACCTACAGTCTTGACAAACTTTCATAGACTGCATTGATTTAAGTTGTACCATATAGACAATGTCGTCCACAGATAAAAGTATTCCATCAGTATCCTCAATGCATCCAGCTATATGTCCCACATATGCCCTCTTTCTTTCAATCTGAGGAGGGAGCCCAAGAATGTTATGCATGTCCATGATCTTCCACATCACCCATGTGGCAACACCATCGCAATTGACATGCATCTGCCACATTTGGAAGCGAGGGTGTGACAATATGGCCATGCTAACAACGCCATCCTCAGCCTGGATGATCCAGTGGCTGCCATTGCGGAAATCATTTGTAACGGGAGGCCCATTGATCACAGTTAGGCTCTGCTCATCCAGATCATACTCAAGTATGCTATCGCTTGGAGAATTCAGCGACCAGTAAAGTGCATTACCAACAAGCGACCCAAAGACACGGAAACGCTCAAGCTCGCATGGAATGGTTGTTGAGATGCTATCGCTCCACTTGCCAGTCTGGGAGGAGTAAACACATGCCATGACTCGATAAGCCTCTACGTGTTCGGAGATCAACACCACCTTGAAGGGGTTCCAGTGACAGCTTCCATGCACGTGGTTACGGTCACTGGCACCGCAGAGCACAACCCCGTTGATGCAATTTCTGTCTTTGAAGTCTGGCGGAAAGGGCAGGCGGCAAGTAACTCCGGTGATGGGGTCGGACACTAGGACCTCATCCCCCAGCTGGTCCGTGTGAAGGAGGCGACCGTGGCGGCAATCCAGCAACTCGTGGGTACGAACGTTGCCGAGGTGAGTAGCGATGCGGTCGGGACGATCCAGGGCGGGTGTAAACTCGATAGAACAGATGTTGATTGTGAAGAAACCGAGTAGGGGCGGCTTCCGGCGGTGCAACTTGGGGTCCGTGGCGGCGCATCGCCACTGCTTGCAGACGGCGGAGGCCCGGAAGAGCGAGGAGGGCTCCGGAGGCAGACGGAGGAGGATCTCCCTCAGGAGATCGTCGTCTTCAAGCGGCGTGGCCCGGAAGCTGCCGCGACGACGGCGGACCGCTCCGGCTCCCTCCTCACTCGCGTGGACATGGGGACGGAGGCGCGCGCTGCAGCTGCGGGCCACTCTGGCGCCCAACTCACTCGCGTGGGCTTGTTGACGGAGGCGCATGCTTCGGCGGCGGCAGGCCGTTCCGACGGCATCCTTCATCGCCGCCGCCGCCAAGACCTAGCTAGCGGTGACATGGGATGACGGGAGGTGGAGCGAGGGGCTGGGTTTTGTTTGCTCGCAGTGTTGTTGGGCCCTGACTGACAAAGTGGTATTGGGCCCCGTTCGCTCGTTCTGTCAGTTCGACTGCTGCTGCATCCGCGCGCACGATTTGGGTTTCAGTTTTGTCAGACTGGAATTGCATATATATTACAAGTTTCAGTTTCGGTTTCGTCAACACAAGAATGAAATACTCGTATAGAAGTAGGTCGATGAAAGAAAACATCAGATGCTCTTAGACCAGATAGATGTTAATTCCAGTGGAGTTGGAATGGACAACTTTTGAAGTCAATGCTAATTGTGGAGAATATCCAGTCATATGTGCATACTAATACGTGGATGACAAGACACCGTGTACTGGCTAGAGCACCGCGCTTCCCGCTGCATACTAATTAATACGTGGACGACAGTGCCCCCGTCTACCGAGCACTGATAGTCTTCTCCGGCCTCAGTCGACCCGCCCTATCGTACTAGGACTTTGGATTCATCATCTCATAGGTACCAAACCTGTTGCTGGCTCCGTTATAATTTGTTCCCACCGGTCTAATCCAAGTTCTGTTGTAGTAATATTTCCTTCTCTACACCCCATGTATCCAGTTTGGTGCTGATTTGTTTGCTGCTTGCATAATTGTGTTTCATGCCTAGCAGGGCTCTTGTTATCTGTGTTGGTAAATTGCTCGGTCTGCAGTAGAGGCAATGGGGACATGTAAGTTGATCATAACTGTCGAACTTGCTCGTGGCCTGATTCCCAGGGATGGGCATGGTTCTCCCAGCGCCTACGTCGAGCTTTCCTTTGACGGCCAACGGATCCGCACAACTATCAAGGAGGAAGATCGGAACCCGGCATGGAATGAGAGCTTCTGGTTCGACGTGTCGCTAGACCCATCTAATATTCATGACCTTGTTCTTGAAGCTAGTGTGTATAACACCAACGAACCAATCCATGGTCGCGGAAAGTATTTTCTTGGCATGGTCACACCAAATGTGGCCTCATTCCACCGTTTCTATGAACCCACACACAGACGACAAGCAGCCCTTTATCCACTAGAAAGGTGGCGTGGGATGCCCATGGTTGGTGTGAGAGGGGAATTGCTTCTAAACGGATACATCCTTGATGAGAGCCCCAGCAGAGCTCCCATCCCGTCTTCAGCACCAATGGGCTTATGTGTGGAGGTCATAAATGCTACTAACCTCAAGCCAGTGGACGACCCGGCCGTTGTTACTAAAACATCTTCAAAAGACTTTGTCGACCTTGTAAGACTTTTTACTCACATTTTCAAAGGCATGTCTTTGTTTCATAGACATGATGTTGTGTTTTACCCTTTGCGCACTAACATTCTAGATGGTTGTTCTGGTTCTGCAGACTCTTAGAACATGGAGAAATGCGTTACAGAGATCATTGGGGTATGGATCCCTAGAAACATACTACGAACAAATAAAAAGATGTAACCAAATAGGTCCAATGTGCGTGAACCCTAACCTCTCCAAGAGGCTTCCAATAATGAAGGTTATCTGTATGCTCCAAGGATTGGAAAGTATCAGTTGTGACAGTAGCAATGAGAAAATAACATAGTTGCAAGATAGGTATGACTTATTCTTGTATTTTTTGTAAGGTCTTTTGTGAATAATTAATAAAGTGGCTGCATGCATCGCCCAGATGCAGAGGACGGGGGTCTACCTCCTTTTCTAAAAAAAAAGGTATGACTAACTTAATTGTAATGCACATTATCACAACCCTTCAGAATTACAAGACCTAACTATACCTTGAACATTTGTATCTAGTAGCTGAGAACCCTTTGCATTTATACGCAGTGTGACGAGCCACTGGATGACCTTGTAAGAGACCATGCATGGGAAGGCATTATCTCGATCGGCTTCTTCACGAAAATTCTCGATTGTGTAGCGTGATGAATCGTTTGCATTGGATGGTGTATCTATTGTTGAACTTAAATATAACTTAGGACAATTCCTGTATTGCACTGCCTGTCCAAATTTGTATAATTGTTGGATGGCTGGAACGTGTGTTACATGATTGTGTTTGTACATTATTTCAAGGCTGGAATTCTTAGGTGCTCATGGGGTTAATTACTTAGCCCTCATTTTCTTAAGTCAGCCTCCTTATTACTGTTAAAGTGTTGTATTAGCTTCAAATTAATAGATTACACAATATGCAAAATTTATTTTGTATTTTACCAACTTGTTTATGTTCGCTTTATCCATTATTTGGTAACCAATACTAAACGCTCTTTATGTGTTCCTACAAATTATGTACTACATAATGTTAGACAGAGCTTGCTCCTGCAAATTCCTACAAAGTTTTTTTCCTTTTGTTTTTTACATGCCATCTCTAATGGTCGTTGTGTTAATCTACCGTGACACTATTGATTAATTTCCCAGCCCTCCAATCAAACAAGGGAATTTAAGTCCTACACACCCCCCAATTCCGATTCCCTAATACAAATTGCCCTGAAACAAACACGCATGAGTTAGGACTCTAATGACCAAACATAATTTGCTTCATCAGTTGTTTCTGGGTTCCATTATTTTTTCCCTTGATATTTTGGGGTCCCCTCTAATCCACTCCACTCCATCAAGTTTGATTAGTGGAGATCTGTTAGTAATAAGGAATATTTGCTATAGTCTCAACTTCTTCCATTGCTCATCATCATACTACAAATGTTATTAACTTATTGCTTTTTGCATCATACATCCTGAAGTAGCTGCAAGCATGTTTTTCATTTAGCACTCTTTCTTGCAGAGACAAAGCATAAAAACAGGTGTGGCACGGATGATTTCACAGACCCCTTCGGTAAATCTCTCCTTTTGGCAGGCCTTGGCACATGGATCATGCTTGCATTCGGGAGGCTTAACAATATAGGTCCTGCTGAACCGACTGCATGTGTCGGCTTCAGAGCCTACAAAACAACAAACACAAAGTAGTGTGAGAAAAAGAAAAAATGAAGGCTATGGTGTTCTATAGAGAAATAAGACAAAAAGATGAGACAAGGAGTACGAATTTCACATATGACTAGCTACATCATGCATTGAGGAAGTGACTATCTTTGTGGATGAAATTTCCATACAACGCTTACCAGGAAGCAAGAGCGGCATGAGCAGTAGCAAGCTGTAACACCCCGGATGTGATTTACCTAATATGTAATCCAACTCTTGCCGTTTCCGGCGTTAAGTTATTTTATTTTCTCGGGTTCAGGTTTTTGTCTCCGTGTATTGTTGTCGTTGTCATGCATCTCATATCATGTCAGCATGTGCATTGCATTAGCATACCTGTTCGTCTCATGCATCTGAGCATTTTTTCCGTTGTTCGTTTTGCATTCCGGCGCTCCTATCTCCTCCGGTGGTCATTTCTACCTTTCTTTCGTGTGTGGGGGTTAAACATTTCCGGATTGGACTGGAACTTGCCAAGCGGCCTTGGTTTACTACCGGTAGACTGCCTGTCAAGGTTCGTACCATTTGGACTTCGTTTGATACTACAACGGTTAACCGAGGGACCGAGAAGGCCTCGTGTGTGTTGCAGCCCAACACCCCTCCAATTTGGCCCAAAACCCTCTCCATCATCTACAGCGTTCGTTCACGATCGCGTGGCCAAAACCGCACCACATTTGGACTCTCCTAGCTCCCTCTACCTATATAAACACCTCCCCCTCTGAAATTCGCGGTGCAAACCCTACCCTAACTCTCCCCGCCGTCGCCGGACATTTTCTTCCACCGCGCCGGACGTGTCCGCCCCCTCTTCGCGGCCACGTGTCGCCTCCCCATTCGCTGAGATGCCGCGCCCACATCCCCGTGCCGCCACCCGTGCTCCGGCCCGCCGGGCCCAGGCGGGGCCCTCCCGGCCCGGGTCGCCGCCGCCCCGTGCCGCCTGAGATCCCGCGCGGCTGCCTCGCCTTCCTCCGCCGTCCGAGCTCGTCGCCGGCCGCCGCGCCTCCTCGCCACCACCGCCCGACGTCGCCGGCCGCCGCTGCCACCATCGCCAAGCGTCGCCGCCAGGGAGCCCGAGCGCGCCGTCCCGGTCTCCTCCGCGCCACCTTGCCGGAGATCTCGCCGGATCCGACGTCCCCGACAGCTCCGGCCACCGCGCGTCTTCTCCGGCGAGAGGATCCGGCCGCCTCGGTTCGCGTGCCTGCCAGATCGGGATCTAGCTACAGGAACCCTAGGGGTTGACCTTTTTCCCCTCTCTAGTTAATTTTTTATGCATTCTTTGTCGCATCGTAACTTTGCATCCGCAAATCCGTTTTGCGCATGTAGCATATCGAAATGTTCGTCTCAGAGAGCACATCATTTCATCTCATTGCATCATTTTCATTTGAGATCATCTTGATCCCTGAAATGCTGTTGGAAGAGTGCTATTTGAGTTAATTGCCAGATCTGCTGCACCAAATAGCTATTTGTCATTTTTGCCATGTTTATTGTGTGCATGATATGCCCCTAATCTCTACATGAGTTTTGTTATATGCTTTGCCATCTTTACAGAGGTGCTATCCATGTATTTTTGTGATGTGTGCGGTGACTAGCACAAGCTTGCAAAGTGGTGCATTCGTTAATACTGATTTCAGGGATAGCAATTCCACCAAGTCCTTGGTCTGTTTTTATCAATATGCCATATGTTCATGTCATTTCCTAGTGATCTGTGCCTCTTTTGAGGATGATAAGTAAGGATGATTTGTTAATCTTGTAGTGCTATATCCATCCATGTCTTTGTTTGCAATTATGGAGCACCCTAGCTTGAGTCAATCGAGCTCTACTTTTGCTATTTTGTGAATCTGGGCAGATTGTCTACTTGATAGCGATTTTGCCGAGGATGTTGTTGTTGATCCGTGCATGCTATGTTGTTGTTCTTGACATGTCTAGCTTGTATAATGTGTATTCTTGAAGGTGCATGCTTAGATTGTCATGACGTGCTCTGTAGTGAGTGCATCGAGCTCGTAAACATGCCTACTCGTTAACAGATTTGCATGCTCCAGTTTTTCACTAAGTCTGTGATCTGATTATGTTTTTGCCATGTTCGCATGCTTGCAATTGTATTTGATCCCTTTTGGCTCAAGGTCACTAAGGGACTTTTGTTAAGCTCTTTGAGTAGCTCCATGCCATGCTTTACTTTGCCATGTTAAGTTCCTGTAGCATGTAGTTTTCATGCTCCAAAATGTGCTACCTGATCTGATATTCCAGACTAGTGTTAATTTCACAAAGTCTGAAACCTGTTTACCAATTGCACTTTTGCCATGCTTGTTTGAACCTGTTAATGGATGAATTGGCCGTAGCTTAGTGTTCATCTTTTGTTAAGCATTATGATTGCACCCTTGCCATGTATTTTTTTGCCATGTTTGAGTGTTGTAGCATGATTATCTGGATGCATTTAGATGGCTACTTGCTGTTTATCGTAGACCGGTGCCATATTTGTTTTGCTTGCCATTTCCAAACCGTGTCTCCGATTCCGGTGTTCTTTATATCGTTAATCACCTCACCTTTCCAGTGGCACAATTGGATTTCTAAGTTGAGGCTAGGTTCAATTATTACTTGTCAAATCTTGCATATGCATCCCATATCGCATCCCGCATAGCATACCATGTTTGCATCATGTTGTTTGAGCTTTGCACGTGGTTGATTGCGTTCCTTTTGCTTGTTTGTCTTGTTTGGGTAGAGCCGGGAGACCAGTTCGCTAACGAGGAACCCGTTGAGTTTGCCTTCGAGGATCCAGTCAACTCTAACAACTTTGCAGGCAAGATGATCATACCCTCGAAATCACTTCTATCTTTGCTTTGCTAGATGCTTGCTCTTTTGCTATGCCTATGCTACGATGCCTACCACTTGCCTATCATGCCTCCCAAATTTCCATGTCAAACCTCTAACCCACCATGTCCTAGCAAACCGTTGATTGGCTATGTTACCGCTTTGCTCAACCCCTCTTATAGCGTTGCTAGTTGCAGGTGAAGATTGGAGATCGTTCCTTGTTGGATCATTATTTACTTGTTGGGATATCACTATATTATCTTATTATCTTAATGCATCTATATACTTGGTAAAGGGTGGAAGGCTCGGCCTTTTGCCTAGTGTTTTGTTCCACTCTTACCGCCCTAGTTTCCGTCATATCGGTGTTATGTTCCTAGATTTTGCGTTCCTTACGCGGTTGGGTAATAATGGGAACCCCTTGACAATTCGCCTTGAATAAAACTCCTCCAGCGATGCCCAACCTTGGTGTTACCTTTTGCCACCTAGCCTCTTTTTCCCTTGGGTTTCCGGAGCCCGAGGGTCATCTTTATTTAAACCCCCCTAGGCTAGTGCTCCTCTGAGTGTTGGTCCGACCGAGCAGACTGCGGGGCCACCTCGGGGCAACTTGAGGTTTGGTTTTACTCGTAGGATGTCTCATCTGACTATGCCCTGAGAACGAGATATGTGCAGCTCCTATCGGGATTTGTCGGCACATTCGGGTGGTGTTGCTGGGTTTGTTTTAACTTGTCGAAGTGTCTTGTAGAACCGGGATACCGAGTCTGATCGGAATGTCTTGGGAGAAGGTATATCCTTCATTGACCATGAGAGCTTGTCATAGGCTAAGTTGGGACTCCCCTGCAAGGATTTGAACTTTCGAAAGCTGTGCCCGCGGTTATGGGCAGATGGTGTCGTGGGAACTATTCCGACAATAATAAGGTATAGGGTAACGGAGCATGATCTATCGAGATGCATATGGGTGACACGGTGGTTTTATCGAGTTCGTGCCTCTCATGATGGAGATAACAGCCCTACGTCTCATGCTCCGGAGAGGCTTTGTTTTATCTTAGTATGTATCCAGAGATTACAATGAGAGGAGAATGGATCCCCGTAGTCCTGAGACTAATGGTGAAAAGAGAGAGAGAGAGATGGAAGAAAGAGCGTCCCCTAGTCTAGTGGTGGGGGGTGGCTTATATAGAGTGCGCCACCCCCTCACCCCTTATGTTACACGGTGGAGCATTAATGCCATAATGCCTGCCCACTACAAAACCATCATGCTTACGATTGGTCTTTGCATATCCGAGTGAGTTACGCGGTCGAGTGGAATGAGCTCGTCGAGTGAAGTGCCGTGCTCCGAGTGGTTATCACCGTCCGAGTGACTTTCAAGTTGCGGTACATCTGGACGGTGATCTGGCCCAGGGGTCCAGTACAAAGTATACGGTGTCCATGGGTAGGGCCTTTAGGTCAGGCCTGTTACCCTACCCCCAATACATGTCCTCGTCATTAGCCCCCGAATCCGTCGAGGTTGAGCGGGTCGAGTCGAGGTGAATTCCCAGATGAGTCGAGTGCTGCGGAGGCACTTACGAACTCCCTCTGATCACCTGGCGATCTTATCTCCGCATGTTGCCTTGACAGATTCCAGACTGTATGGTGTCCGAGTGAAATGAGCTCAAACGGGTCCGCGGAGGAGCGTTAAACTCACCTTATAGCAATTTTTTTGGAGTGATTTGGAGCTGGTCCTGCATTGAGTAACTGATTACTCGGAATTTCTTCACACCTGGAACGTGTCTTTTTTTGTTGTTTGGCCGTCACTCAGACCGGGCAGACCGTTCCGAGTGGATACCATTCCAGTGGGGGCACGCTGAGTGCACCCACTGGGTGTAGTCCCAGAGGCTGCTGTCGACTGCGGGCAGTCGGCAGGAGTCTTAGAGCCTGTCTTTTTTGTTGTTGTTTGGCCATCACTCGGACCGGGCGGACCGTTCTGAGTGGATACCAACAGTCGGAGGGAGTCTTAGAGCCTGTCTTTTTTGTTGTTGTTCATCACTCGGACTGGTCAGGCCGTACCGAGTGGAGATTACTCCAGTGGGGGCACGCTGAGTGCACCCACTGGGTGTAGTCCCCGAGACCGCCGTCGACTGCGGGCAGTCGGCGGGGGTCTGAGAGAACTAAAACTCTTCTTAGATGGTACTGATCGAACTTGTTCTTCTCTGACTCGGAGGTCGAGTAATTCTGGAGCTGGTTTTGCATCGAGCAAAATGTTTCTTTCCGAGTTCTCTTCCAGTGGGGGCACGATGAGTGCACCCGCTGGGTGTAGTCCCCAAGCCTCTGTCGGACTAGATGAGTCGGGTGGAGGGTTTAAGTCTCCTGGTAAACCTTCACGCAGTCGACACGGTAAATATCTTTTAGTCTGAAATCGAGTCAATCAGATGCATCTTCAGGTGCTTGACATGGTAAATAAGCTCAGCCTGGAGCTGAGTCATTCGGAATGATCTTCGTGCACTCGGCACGGTAAATAAATTCAGCCTGGAACTCGATCAAGCAGGTGAATCTTCGTGCTCTCGGCACGGTGAATGAATTCGGCTTTGAAACTGCCGACTGTAGAAAAAGGCCGGACACTCCAGGGAGTAATCGTTCCAGTAGTACTTCTTATATTGACCGTTAGATTTTGCGTGAAAGGAGTATTTGTCCGAGTGGACGTGCTTCCCAACTGATCGGGGTATGTTGACTACAAGGAAAAACTTGGTGGCACTCGTATGTCTCCGGGAGGAGATAGACTAGTGGTCTGACATGGACGTGCCATGAAACCCGAGTGGCGAGGCTAGTGTGTGGGCTGACTCTCCGGAGAGATGCCACTCATTATCCCGGGGGAACACCAACACATGCCATCTCTGAGTCCAAGTTTGTGAAACTGACGCCTTGGAGCCTAGGATAAGGGCCAAGTGTATCCGTAGAGGAGCGTCGTTTTCGCCCTTTTGCAGTCCTGAAGATGACTTCAAGAAATGATTTGGGCGATCGTCCGAGTGGACAGTACTACCCTTATAGATTTTCGGCAGACCGAGCATGTATGGTCAAAAGAAATATTCCTGATGTGATCAATAGGTTGACCAAATGGGCGTAACCCATGAGGGCGACATGGCCCAGGGCTGTGCGAAGCCCCCGAGTGATGTTCGAAAAAGGTAAGATTGCTACAGAGTGTGATATGAGGTTTGAACATATGAGTAACTTAGTCGTTCCTGTGCTGGGGGTGTAGAGGTAAAGACATGTCCAAATGATGGAGACGCGCGAGGTGTCCGATGGGCGATGATGTGTACAACCGAGTGACGACGCGTGGGGCGGTCAAGTGGTGAAGACGTGCACAACCGAGTGGCGACGCGTGGAGCGGCCGATTCATGATGTGCGAGGTAGTCGAATGATGAAGACGTGCACAACTGAGTGGCAGCACGCGGGGCGGCCGAGTGGTGAAGACGTGCACAACCAAGGCACGGCGGCCGAGTGGTTATGAGGTGACCAACCGAGTGGCGACGCGCGGGGCGGTCGAGTGGTTATGAGGTGACCAACCGAGTGGCGACGCGCGGGGCGGCCGAGTGGTGATGAGGTGACCAACCGAGTGGCGACGCGTGGGGCGGCCGAGCGGTGATGAGGTGACCAACCGATGGCGACGCGCGGGGCGGCCGAGTGGTGATGAGGTGACCAACCGAGTGGCGACGCGCGGGGCGGTCGAGTGAAGATGTGTGAGGTGGCCGAGTGAAGGACTACGTGTCTAGCCAAGTTGTGACGCACGGGGCGGCCATGTGGTGAAGGCATGCACAACCGAGAGGCGACGCGCGGAGCGGCCAAGTGGTGAAGACGTGCACAACCAAGTGGCGACGCGCGGGGCGGTCGAGTGAGGATGTGCGAGGTGGCCGAGTGAAGGACTACGTGTCTAGCCAAGTTGTGACGTGCGGGGCGGCCGTGTGGTGAAGGCATGCACAACCGAGAGGCGATGCGCGGAGCGGCCAAGTGGTGAAGACGTGCACAACCAAGTGGCGACGCGCGGGGCGGTCGAGTGAGGATGTGCGAGGTGGCCGAGTGAAGGACTATGTGTCCAGCCAAGTTGTGACGCGCGGGGCGGCCATGTGGTGAAGGCATGCACAACCGAGAGGCGACACGCGGAGCGGCCAAGTGGCTGAAATGGTCTTCGAAGGAATTAGCCAGATGCTTTCGAAGCTGATGTAGTGACGAGGTCGGTGTAGTGTGGCTGCGGCGCAACAAGACTGGCGCGACAACTGAGTCTGAGTAGGAACGAAGATGGCATGCAGAGTGTCTGGGTGATTATGTAATTTGTCAAAGCGACGGATCGAATGTACTTGTTGAAGTGAAGGGTCTGACTGGTGATGAAGTACTCGACCACTTAGGAGAGTATCATTCCGAATGAGCTGCAGCTCCCGAGTGCGGCGTAGCCCCCGAGCGTACTATAGGCTTCGACAACGGACGTGCCGGAATACGAGAAATATAGTTTTGAATGGATAATTTGTAATTAATCGAGTCCGACTCGGGTAAAGATGAGGAGAAGCTTCCGAGTGATGCTCGAAAGAGGCAAACTCGCAAGGAGTGAAGGGTGCAGTTTAATTATAAAAGGACTTATCAGTCTCATGCCTGACAAGGTCTATGTCATTGATATGATGAAGATGATTCCTCTGAGGGGTTGGCTGAATGTGTTTGAAGTCAACAAAGCGACAAGGTTGGTGTTGTGGTGCGCTAGGACCGGCACGGTGACCGAGTCCGAGTAGCGATGAAGTTGGCGCATAGGGCCGTCGAGTGATCGCGTAACTTGTGTAAAAAATGGTACAAGCCAACGAAATAATTTCTCAAGGAAATTTGATGTGTGCTGAAATGATTTATGTAAATAACACCCATAGACACCCACTCGGAGTGCAAGGGGCTTGCTGGTTCAAAACCAACAAGATTCTAAAAGACTGAAGGATCTAGTCGAACTTGACGAAGTGAAGGATCCAACTGGACATGTTGGAGTGCTGGCTCAAATAAAATGGAAGTGTAGTCTTCCGACTGAGTTGCAGCCCCCGAGGACTGATGCAAACTCGAAATGAAGAACACATAGTGTTCGTGAATGACGTATGCATTAAAAATGGAAGTTGGACTCAGGAGTGAGTACTAAGCAAGTATGTGAAAAATAAGAAACCGAGCGTAGGGGTATACTCGGTGGCGTGGCCTCCGAGTGAACATGATTTGTGAATTACGGGATACTCAGGCACGGGGAAATAACAGAATGTAGTGCTAGAATGACTTAGCTGTCTGAAAGCGCGCGGGTGGCCGAGTGGTGATGAGGCGACCAACCGAGTGGCGATGCGCGGGGCGGCCGAGTGATGACGAGGCGATGGTGACAGTCGACCTTCGTCTCGGTGTCTTTGCGGATAGGGATGGTGCGCACATTATACTTGTGATGCAGCTCCTTGAATTAGAGGTTTGCTCTTGTCTCAGTCGGATTTTGGCTACTTAGGCGAGTCCTTGGACTGCAGCTAAGCCTTCGAGTGGGAGGCTTGCTCTCCACTCGGTAGGATTTCAAACACTTAGGCGAGTACTGGACTGCAGCTAAGCCCCCGAGTGGGAGGTTTTCTCTCCACTCGGTAGGATTTTTTTCAAACTTAGTCGAGTTCTGGACTGCAGCTAAGCCCCCGAGTGGGAGGTTTGCTCTCCACTCGGTAGGATTTTTTTCAAAATTAGACGAGTACTGGACTGCAGCTAAGCCCGCGAGTGGGAGGTTTGCTCTCCACTCGGTAGGATTTTTTCAAACTTAGGCAGGTACTGAACTGCTGCTAAGCCCCCGAGTGGGAGGTTTGCTCTCCACTCGGTAGGATTTCTTGAACTTAGGCAAAACAGATTCGCAGCTTAGTCACCCACTGTTATGAGGTGACCAACCGAGAGGCGACGCACGGAGCGGCCGAGTGGTTATGAGGTGACCAACCGAGAGGCGACGCACGGAGCGGCCGAGTGTTATGAGGTGACCAACCGAGAGGCGACGCACGGAGCGGCCGAGTGGTTATGAGGTGACCAACCGAGAGGCAACGCACGGAGCGGCCGAGTGGTTATGAGGTGACCAACCGAGAGGCGACGCACGGAGCGGCCGAGTGGTTATGAGGTGACCAACCGAGAGGCGACGCACGGAGCGACCGAGTGGTTATGAGGTGACCAACCGAGAGGCGACGCATGGAGCGGCTGAACGGGCAAGCCGATGAAGATGTGCCCAACTGAACGGCGACGCACGGGACGGCCGAGCGGGCAAGTTGATGAAGTCGTGCCCAACCGCTTGGCGGTGCGCTGGGTGACCGAGTCGAGCATGTTATCGAAGATGTACCCAACTGCTTGACGGTGCGCCATGCGGCCGAGTGGACAAGTTGATGAAGACATGTCCACCAGGGCGGAGTGACGATGCGCGGGAAGTCCGAGTGATGTAGACTCGTCCCGCGGAGTGGCGATGCGCGGGACGTCCGATCGATGAAGACGCGTGTTGCGGAGTGATGATGCGCGCGGGGGCGTCCGTGTGATGTCGACGCGTCCCATGGAGTGATGACGCGTGAGTCCTCCGAGTGAAGTAGAGCCGTCCCGCGGAGTGGTGATGCACGGGACATCCGATCGATGAAGACACATCCATCGGAGCGGCGGCGCACGGCCGTCCGAGTGTTGTAGACGGATGCAGTGGTCATGGTTGTTGCTGTGGAGGATCTGTCGAGGGCCGTGGCCTCAGGCGTCACCGGTCCGTTACGGTGACTGGATATCAGCCGGCAGAGTAAAAGGGCTCACTCGGCCGAGTGGACCCCGCGACCTCACGGCCGAGTGAGCCCTGTTCGAGCGGACGTCTCATCCGAGTGCTCCCGCCTGTCCGAGTGAACCGCAGCCGTCGTTGCGAAGGTGTGATACAGATGACGCAGCGATGCGATACCTTGCTGAAGCTGGGCGGCGGACCAGAGGTCAACTTGGTGCAGCGCTCGGTCAGTAATGGAGGAATAAATCCCTGTTAATTAGGCGTAATTGCTTGGCTAGCCAACGCATGGAAGGAGTAGCCCACGTCCAGACCATGAATGCAGAATCATGTATGCAGAATCGGCATGTAAGAGGCATTAATTAGCGCTAATTAAGCAAAAGAGGTAAATACACCAGAGGTCTTAAAACTTGCACGCGGCGGTCACTTTGGTGCACAAAGTTGCAAAATACGTGTTTGTGGTCACTAAACTTGCGAGACTGTTCAAATACAGTCATTCTCTCTGTACGCGAGCGTATCGGTCGATGCCAGCAAGGCATGGGCCCGCTGTCAATGACACATGGACGCATTTTTGCACAAAACCCCTTCTTCTTCTTCTTCTATGCAAAATAAAAAATCAACAATCGATGGGACGAAAAGTTTAACTGCCAGATCTCGAACCCCGACCTAATGCTAGTACAATACAGGTCACACAAACTGCGCCACACATCTGTAGACAGCTATTAAGAGTAACTAAGATTAATGTACAAAAACGAAAGCGCTCATGAAACAGAAATGGGCTGTGGTCCGGCGACCCATTTTGCACTTGTTTATTTTTCAGAAATTTGTAGATAGTATGCAAATTATAATGCCATTAATAATATAATTTCAAATAATTTTCATGTATTATTCTAAAATAATACTTATGAATTATAAAAATGTTTGCATAATAATAACACAAATAGTTTTTAAATATTCATAATAACAAAATGTGCATTTTCTTAGAAATATTCATTATTAAAAAACAATCTGTATCATTACACCTATTCGTTTTATTTGAGAAATTCGTGGATCAGAAAAAATTGTTCATGTATTATTTTCAAATAATATTGTTTGTGCAATTCAAAATATGTACATGCGTTAAAAAAACTACATGGCATTTATAAAAATGTTTAAACACTGTGAAAAATATTCATGTAAATTAAGAAATGTACATTGCATTTAAAAAATGTTGACACATTTAAAAAAAATTGTGAGTTTTACACAATGTACAATTATGCTCGCATGGTTCAAAAAGCTGTTTGCGTAGTTTTTCTATTGCATGAACATATTTTGAATTACAAGAACATATTTTACAATGTTTAAACATTTTTTAAAATGGCACATACTTACGGAGAACAAGAGTGATAAAAACATATACATTGTCTATCTCTAAATTACATCACATGTCGCAGTTGCTTGGTGGTTGGCTTATGCGCGAGTGAATCTCCATGTCACAGGTTCGAACCCACCAGTTGCACTTTGCATTCTTATTATTAGAAGACATAAATTTCTTCATTATCACTTTTTGGGTCCACCCGGATAGGATATACAGTATAATATAGTAGTGCAAAGTAAACACATGATACTGTTGGCGTGGTGGTTGTTCAATCGTGCCACTTAGCAGTACGTCCAAGTATGGAACCCCGCCGCCCCACTATTTTTCTTATTTTAGGGGTTCCTATGTAAATAAAAAAAGAACTGCGGGCTTTTCTACAAATCTATCATACAAGAGCAATTACGGTGGCTGACAGCGGGCCCGTGCCATGCTGGCGTCGACGGATACGCATGCGTACGGTGAGAGTGACTGTATTTGAACGGACTCGCAAGTTTAGTGACCACAAACACGTATTTTACAACTTTGTGCACCAAAGTGACCGCCGCACGCAAGTTCTAAGACCTCTGGTGTATTTACCTCTAAGCAAAACTTAAAGCCGTTAGTGTATGTAATGGATGTAAATGGAAGTTTCCCTTTCCCACGGCCATTCACTGCATGCAGTTCATTATTGTGCCGTGGGGGTTTGCCGGACTTGATCTCGCAGCCCCGGAAGGCATCGAACTCGCCGGGTACGGGACCGTCGGAGGCTCCGGAGAGCAGCTCGGAGACCGTCGACGTCACGGCCGTCGAGGGCGCGCCTGGTGCAGAGGAGCACGTCGACGAACCCGACGACGCCGGCGGGCACGTTGTACCCGACTATGGCGTTCCGGGCCGGGTTGCGACTGCTGGAGTCGCGCGTGTGTGTGTGGCACTGCCTCCATCGTTGTGTGCACATCGATGGATCTGCGTTTCCATCGCAGGGGCAGCCGCAGTGCAGCTGTCTAGAGGAAAATGACGGCATCGAGGCCGGAGATGACGACGGTCGGACGGCGTCGGTGCCAATGCATGGAAGCGCAACGTCAGCGTCGTAGATGGAGTCAGAGATGGCAATGCGTGGACGGCGTCGCTTCATTGCCTGAAGCAGAACCAATGATCACAACGAAGTGAGGTGTCCCTTTCGCTGCTTCTTCTCCTTATGATTGATCACGCATGGGTGATGTCGGATCCTACAGGAGAAAAAGATCAACCCATTGTTACATATAATTAATTCAAAGAAAGACTAGATTAAATGGATACTTCCCTAATCCTTTGCTTTGTACGAATGGCCCAATGGTCAGAACTCTAGTGGCCAATTGCTCTGGCGATGGTCGTTGATCCGTTGCTGAAGATTGAAGAAAAAACCATTTGCACCATGGCTCGATAGACGCTAGGCCCCAAGGTGGGCGCCAACTGTCGTGGGAACGATTCCGACAATAATAAGGTATAGGGTAACGGAGCATGATCTATCGAGATGCATATGGGTGACATGGTGGTTTTATCGAGTTCGGGCCTCTCGCGATGGAGATAACAGCCCTACGTCTCGTGCTCCGGAGAGGCTTTGTTTTATCTTAGTATGTATCCAGAGATTACAATGAGAGGAGAACGGATCCCCGTAGTCCTGAGACTAATGGTGAAAAGAGAGAGAGATGGAAGAAAGAGCGTCCCCTAGTCTAGTGGTGGGGGTGGCTTATATAGAGTGCGCCACCCCCTCACCCCTTATGTTACACGGTGGAGCATTAATGCCATAATGCCTGCCCACTACAAAACCGTCATGCTGACGATTGGTCTTTGCATATCCGAGTGAGTTACACGGTCGAGTGGAATGAGCTCGTCGAGTGAAGTGCCGTGCTCTGAGTGGTTATCGCCGTCCAGGTGACTTTCAAGTTACGGTACATCTGGACGGCGATCTGGCCCAGGGGTCCAGTACAAAGTATACGGTGTCCATGGGTAGGGCCTTTAGGTCAGGCCTGTTACCCTACCCCCAATACATGTCCTCGTCAGATGAGAATTTGTTAATGTCCGGTTGTAGATAACTTGAACCTTAACTTAATTAAAATGAATCAACCGAGTGTGTTACCGTGATGGTCTCTTCTCGGCGGAGTCCGGGAAGTGAACACGGTGTTGGAGTAATGTCTGCGCAGGTTGTTCTCTAGCTCTTCGTTCGTGCTATGCCTTCTCTTCTCGCTCTCATTTGCGAATAGGTTAGCCACCATATTTGCTAGTCGCTTGCTGCAGCTCCACATATTACCTTGTCTTACCTATAAGCTTAAATAGTCTTGATCGCGAGGGTGCGAGATTGCTGAGTCCCCGTGGCTCACAGATTACTTCCAAACCAGATGCAGGGCCCGATGACTCCGTTCTAGATGATGCGCTTGAGCTCAAGTGGGAGTTCGACGAAGACTCACGCCGTTACTATGTGTCTTTCCCTGATGATTAGTAGTGGTGCCCAGTTGGGGCGATCGAGGCGTGTCGCATGTTGGGTTGATCTTTTATTTTGGTACCGTAGACGGACCATGAGTGATTGGGTGATGTAATGCTATTTATGTACTTTGTTTGATGTGGCGAGTGTAAGCCAACTATGTACCCTTTCCCTTTATTATCTATATTACATGGGATGTTGTGAAGATTACCTTACTTGCGACATTGCTTTCAATGCGGTTATGCCTCCAAGTCGTGCTCTGAAAAAAAAATAGGAGATATAGCCGCATCGAGGGCATTACAAGTTGGTATCAGAGCCTTCCCCGACCTTAGGAGCCCCATTTCTTGATCGAACTAGCAGCCGAGTTGAGTCTAGAAAAATGTTTTGAGTCTTTAGGAATTATATATCGGAGAGTTTAGGAATTCTTTTTACTCCCCAGTCTCCTCATCGCTCTGGTAAGGCTTCCTGACATAGAGTTTTGACTCTTCTCTTGTCAAATTTCACTAAAAAAATTTAAGGATCACGCGGGTATCTTGGAATCTTCCGATGGATTTGTGACGAGAACATTGTTCTTGGTGCCTCCTGTCATTTATGGGTTGTGGCAGTGTCCCGAGGAGTTGAGCTCCGAGGTGTTGTCGTCACAATTTTATCGTTGCAGTTCTGGAATACCTGAGTTTAGTATGCCGACATCGGAAATCTCTTTTATGCAGTTGTTGGTGAGATAACCTCGACGCCACCCAGTACTGGGACGGCAATTCGGGAGTATTGCCATAACTTGTATAACGGATGCTTTTCGAAGGTTGAGGTAGACGATTTCCGAAGTTTTCTCGGTTATGTGTTGAAGGATGGATACAGCTGGATGTAGGATTTGCTAGATTTGGGTGAGATATTATGCTTTCCCTGTATCCCCAACACCTGATGGCATAAGCGGAAAGGTTCGGGAGTTTCATAGGTTGGAATTCTTGTAACTCTAGTTCTTCTTCCACGGATATTTGATTTGAGATTGGGTGATCTTTACCGAGTATTCCTTCTTACTCCGTACCTTGTTGATTTATTCCTCTACTTAAATTCTAAGTGGCTTCTCAATTTATGGATATGTGACCATTTCAATTGGAATGCATTCGTTCACTATGTTCGGATGTGAAGACTATATGTTGCAATTTCTACCCGCTTGATTCAGCTTCATTATTTATCTATCAGTGTGCTAATGGATGTCAACCTCTTCAGGATGGCTCCTCCAACGCGCACGACTCCAAATCCTAATCCGCCACCACCTCCTCCTCCTTCGGAGGCATGGCAAGCTGTGATGGCCGCTACCAATGCAAACATGCAGTTGATCATGCAAATTCTTCAAGACCGCAACCAAGCGAACCAAGGCAACAATCAGAATCGCTTTGCTACACTCAACCAGTTCCTTGCTAACCAGCCAAAGACTTTCAGCAATTGTGTTGAGGCAATTGATGCTGACGATTGGCTCGTGGACTTATGCAAGCATTTCGAGTGCAGTAACGTCAGGCCTGACGACTTTGTCAAGTTCGCTTCCTTCCAACTCAAAGACCAAGCTGCGGAATGGTTTCAGCAGTACAAGGATTCCAGAGGAGGCCGTGAGATTACCTGGGATGAATTCCGTCAAGACTTCAAAGCTTATCATATTCCTCAGAGCGTGGTTGAAAGCAAGCGTGAGGAATTCCGCAACCTGAAGCAAGGCTCTATTCTGTCTATGACTACAACAAGTTGTTTCAGAGGCTTGCCCGCTTTGCTAAGCAGGACGTCCCTGACGAGAAGAGCATGATATACCAGTTCAGGGGTGGTCTCGGAGAAGAAATCCAGCTAGCTCTCGTTCTCTTTGAGCCCAGGAGGTACGATGAGTTCTACAACATGGCATTGAAGCAAGAGGCTGCTCCACTGAGGTGTGATGCTTCCAAGAAGCGAGTCAGAGATGCTACTCCTTCTTCCTCTACTCAAGTGGCCAAGCAGCAGAAGTATTGGCTTCCTCCTCCTCCGTTCCGTCAGCCTTTTTAGCAGAAGAGCAAAGGTGGCAGTGGATCTTCCCACCCACCCAACCCTGGCTTTCAGAACAAGACTTCGTCTCAAGCTCCAAGATCGAGTGCTCCGTATCACCATCCGCTTTCAGAGGTCACGTGCAACAAGTGCCAACAGAAGGGTCACTATGCCAACAAATGCTTCAATCAGAGGCGTCTCCCTCCTCCTCCTCCTATGAGATCGACAAGTACAGCTGTGGTCAAGCATAATCCCAAGCACGCCAAGGTCAACATGGTGAATGCAGCTCAGGCAGAGGACTCGTCAGATGTCATCATGGGTAACCTTCCTGTTAACGATGTTCCTGCAAAAGTACTTTTTGACTCTGGTGCATCGCATTCCTTCATGTCATTCCCATTTGCATCGGAGAACAATTTTGGTACTAAGGCATTACCTAGAGCTATGCAAGTCGTCTCTCCGGCTAAGCGTCTGAGTTCTAGTATGATGGTTCCGGATATTTCTATCATGATGGGTGATTTCAAGTTTCTGGCTTCTCCAATGGTCCTTGGTAACTCGGATATTGATCTTATTCTTGGAATGGACTGGCTTTCTAAGCACAAGGCTCGGCTTGATTGTGCAGCCAGGCAGATTCAATTGACTCATTCGTCTGAGGATGTAATTGTCTTTGCCGCTCGGGATAATACAATCCGTCTGTTTTCTCTCAATGAGAAGGGTAAACTGGATGCCATCTCGCAAATTCCAGTCATTTGCGAATATCAAGACGTCTTTCCAGAAGAGCTTCCAGGAATGCCTCCGCACCGGCCAGTTGAATTCTGTTGGGGAACGTTGCAGAAAACAAAAAAAATTCTACGGTTTCACCAAGATCCATCTAGGAGTTCATCTAGCAACGAGTGATTAGATGCATCTACGTACCTTGTAGATCGCGAGCGGAAGCGTTCAAAGAATGGGGATGATGTAGTCGAACACGACGTGATCCAAATCACCGAAGATCTTAGCACCGAACGGACGATGCCTCCGCGTTCAACACACGTACGGAACAGATGACGTCTCCTCCTTTCTTGATCCAGCAAGGGGGAAGGAGAGGTTGATGAAGATCCAGCAGCACGACGGCGTGGTGGTGGATGCAGGGCGTCACAGTAGCAGGGCTTCGCCGTGTACTATGAGGGAGAGATGTAACAGGGAAGAGGGAAGCACCAAAGGCTGAGGTATGAAGTCCTCCCTCTCCTCAACTATATATAGGAGGGCCAAGGGGGGGTGGTGCGCCAGCCTAGGAGATCCAATCTCCTAGGTGCGGCGGCCAAGGGGAGGTTTCCCTCCCCCCCCAAGGCACCTAGAGGTGCCTTCCACCAATGGGACTCTTCCCTTTTGTGGAAACCTAGGCGCATGGGCTTTTGGGGCTGGTGCCCTTGGCCCATGCAGGCCAAGGCGCACCCCCTAAAGCCCATGTGGCCCCCCGGGACAGGTGGCCCCACCCGGTGGACCCCGGGACCCCTCCGGTGGTCCCGGTACAATACCGATAACCCCGAAACTTGTCCCGATGGCCGAAACAGCACTTCCTATATATAATTCTTTACCTCCGGACCATTCCGGAACTCCTCGTGACGTCCGGGATCTCATCCGGGACTCCGAACAACATTCGGGTTACTGCATATACATATCTTCATAACCCTAGCGTCACCGAACCTTAAGTGTGTAGACCCTACGGGTTCGGGAGACATGCAGACATGACCGGGACGACTCTCCGGTCAATAACCAACAGCGGGATCTGGATACCCATGTTGGCTCCCACATGCTCCACGATGATCTCATCGGATGAACCACGATGTCGAGGATTTAATCAACCCCGTATACAATTCCCTTTGTCAATCGGTATGTTACTTGCCCGAGACTCGATCGTTGGTATCCCAATACCTTGTTCAGTCTCGTTACCGGCAAGTCACTTTACTCGTACCGTAATGCATGATCCCGTGATCAACCACTTGGTCACCTTGAGCTCATAATGATGATGCATTACCGAGTGGGCCCAGTGATACCTCTCCGTTATATGGAGTGACAAATCCCAGTCTCGATCCGTGTCAACCCAACAGACACTTTTGGAGATACCCGTAGTGCACCTTTATAGTCACCCAGTTACGTTGTGACGTTTGATACACCCAAAGCACTCTTACGGTATTCGGGAGTTACACGATCTCATGGTCAAAGGAAAAGATACTTGACATTGGAAAAGCTCTAGCAAACGAACTACACGATCTTGTGCTATGCTTAGGATTAGGTCTTGTCCATCACATCATTCTCCTAATGATGTGATCCCGTTATCAATGACATCCAATGTCCATAGCCAGGAAACCATGACTATCTGTTGATCAACGAGCTAGTCAACTAGAGGCTTACTAGGGACATATTATAGTCTATGTATTCACACGTGTATTACGATTTCTGGATAATACAGTTATAGCATGAATAAAGACAATTATCATGATCAAATAAATATAATAATAATACTTTTATTATTGCCTCTAGGGCATATTTCCAACAAATTCGTCATCGATCTTGAGCCTGGCACGGAACCGGTGTGCAAACGTCCTTACAAGCTCGGACCTGAAGAGTTGAAGGAGCTGAAGAAGCAACTCGATATTCAAGAGCGAATGGGTCTCATCCGACCTAGTTCTTCTCCGTGGGGTTGTGGAGTTCTTTTTGTGAAGAAGAAGGATGGAACGGACCGACTTTGTGTTGACTACCGTCCATTGAACAAGAAGACTATCAAGAACAAGTACCCACTTCCCAACATCAATGAGCTGTTCAAACAACTCAAAGGTGCCCAAGTATTCTCCAAGCTTGATCTCCGTATGGGTTATCACTAGATTCGAATTCGTGAGCAAGATATTCCCAAGACGGCTTTCAGAACAAGCTATGGTTCATATGAATACACTGTCATGTCTTTTGGCCTCACCAATGCTCCTCCGACTTTCTCTCGAATGATGAACTTCATCTTCAACGCCTACACAAATGAATTCGTTTTGGTCTATATCGACAACATTCTGGTCTTTACGAAGAACAAGGAAGATCATGCCAAGCACTTGCGTTTGGTGCTCGATAAGCTCAGGGAACATCAGTTCTACGCCAAGTTCTCAAAGTGCGAGTTTTGGCTCGATGAGGTTCTTTATATTGGGCATATCATCTCTACCAAGGGCATTGTGGTGAATCCTGAGAAGGTGTCCGCAATTGTGAATTGGGAACCGCCTTAGAACGTGAAGCAACTCCGTAGCTTCCTTGGTCTCGCATGCTACTGTCGAAGGTTCGTGGAGAACTTTTCTAAGATTGCGAAGCCTCTTTCTAACCTTCTCCAGAAGCACGTCAAGTACGTTTGGTCTCCGGAATGTGACATCGCTTTCAACACTTTGAAAGAGAAATTGGTCACTGCTCCAGTTCTGACTCCTCCTGATGAATCCAAACCGTTTGAGGTATTCTCCGATGCCTCTCTTCAAGGTCTTGGTGCAGTGTTGATGCAAGAGAAGAAAGTTGTGGCTTATACCTCTCGCCAGTTGAAGCCCAACGATAAGAACTACCCCACTCATGACCTCGAGTTGGTGGCAGTTGTGCATGCTCTTTTGACTTGGAGACATCTCTTATTGGGAAGAAAAGTGGACATCTTCACTGACCACAAGAGTCTCAAGTACATCTTCACTCAGCCTAATCTCAACCTCAGGCAGACTCATTGGGTCGAAATGATTCAAGAGTATAAGCCGAGTATCGAGTATACTCCAGGCAAGGCCAATGTGATTGCTGACGCATTGAGCAGGAAGGCTTACTGCAACAGTCTGATTCTCAAGCCTTATCAACCCGAGCTTTGTGAAGCTTTCCGCAAACTCAATCTGCAAGTTGTTCCTCAAGGTTTCCTCGCCAACCTTCAAGCCTCTCCTACCTTGGAAGACCAGATTCGTGAGGCTCAACTTCTTGATGCTATGGTGAAGAAGGTGAAGATTGGGATTGCCAAGAGTCAACCCAAGTACAAGTGCTACCGCCTTGATGACAAGGATACTCTCTTCTTCGAGGATCGTATTGTTGTGCCCAAAGGTGATCTTCGTAAACTGATCATGAACGAGGCTCACAATTCACTCCTCTCCATCCACCCTGGGAGTACGAAGATGTATCAGGACCTCAAGCAGGCTTATTGGTGGACTCGAATGACGCGCGAGATTGCTCAGTTCGTGAATGAGTGTGATGTCTGCAGAAGAGTGAAGGCAGAACACCAAAGGCCAGTTGGTCTCCTCCAACCTCTTGCCATTCCAGAATGGAAGTTTGACCACATTGAGATGGACTTCGTGACTGGGTTTCCAAAGTCCAAGCGTGGCAATGATGCTATATTCGTTGTCATCGACAAACTCACTAAAGTGGCTCACTTTCTGCCCATCAAAGAGTCTATCACTGCAGCTCAATTGGCGGAGCTCTATACCTCTCGAATTGTCTCTCTGCATGGTATTCCACAGGTGATCTCTTCAGACCGTGGCAGCATCTTTACCTCCAAGTTTTGGGATTCTTTTCAGAAGGCCATGGGCACCAACATCTGCTTCAGCACAGCTTTCCATCCTCAAACCAGCGGTCAATTCGAGCGTGTCAATCAGATTCTTGAAGATATGCTCTGGGCTTGTGTGATCTCTTTCGGCATGAAGTGGGAAGATTGTCTTCCATATGCTGAATTCTCCTACAACAACAGTTTTCAAGCAAGTTCGGGCAAGGCCCCATTCGAAATTCTGTCTGGAAGGAAGTGCTGTACCCCTATCAACTGGTCTGAAACCGGTGAGCGTCAACTTCTTGGAAATGACTTGATCACAGAGGCAGAGGAGATGTGCAAAGTCATTCAAGATAACCTCAAAGCAGCGCAATCGCGCCAGAAGAGCTACTATGATAGTAAGCACCATGATTTGGCTTTCGAGATCAGAGATCATGTTTACCTCCGCGTCTCTCCAATGAAAGGTACTCGTCGCTTCGGTATCAAAGGGAAGCTTGCCCCTAGATACATGGGACCTTTCAAGATCGTCAGCAAGAGAGGCGATCTCGCCTATCAACTCGACCTTCCTTCAAACTTTGCCAATGTGCACGACGTGTTCCATGTCTCTCAGCTCCGCAAGTGCTTCAAGACTCCTGACCGCACCGTCAACTTCGAAGACATTGATCTCCAAGAAGATCTCTCTTATCGTGAGCACCCCGTTGCTATTCTTGAAGAGACTGAACGCAAGACTCGCAATAAGTCAATCAAATTCCTCAAAGTCAAGTGGTCACACCATTCCGACCGTGAAGCCACCTGGGAACGCGAGGATCACCTCCGTTCTGAATACCCGGCATTCTTCCAGTCCTAGATCTCGGGACGAGATCCTTTTGTAGTGGTGGAGTGTTGTAACACCCCGGATGTGATTTACCTAATATGTAGTCCAACTCTTGTCGTTTTCGGCGTTAAGTTATTTTATTTTCTCGGGTTCGGGTTTTTGTCTCCGTGTGTTGTTGTCATTTTCATGCATCTCATATCATGTCAGCATGTGCATTGCATTAGCATACATGTACGTCTCATGCATCCGAGCATTTTTCCCGTTGTCCGTTTTGCATTCCGGCGCTCCTATCTCCTCCGGTGGTCATTTCTACCTTTCTTTCGTGTGTGGGGGTTAAACGTTTCCGGATTGGACCGAGACTTGCCAAGCAGCCTTGGTTTACTACCGGTAGACCACCTGTCAAGGTTCGTACCATTTGGACTTCGTTTGATACTCCAACGGTTAACCGAGAGACCGAGAAGGCCTCGTGTGTGTTGCAGCCCAACACCCCTCCAATTTGGCCCAAAACCCACCAAAACCCTCTCCACCATCTAGAGCGTTCGTTCACGATCGCATGGCCGAAAACCGCACCTCATTTGGACTCTTCTAGGCTCCTAGCTCCCTCTACCTATATAAACACCTCCCCCTCCGAAATTCGCGGTGCAAACCCTACCCTAACTCTCCCCGCCGCCGCCGGACATTTTCTTCCACCACGCTAGACGTGTCCGTCCCCTCTTCACGGCCACGTGTCGCCTCCCCATTCGCTGATACGCCGCGCCCACATCCCCGCGCCGCCACCCGCGCTCCGGCCCGCCGGGCCCAGGCGGGGCCCTCCCGGCCCAGGTCGCCGCCGCCCCGCGCCGCCTGAGATCCCGCGCGGCTGCCTCGCCTTCCTAGCCTTCCTCCGCCGCCCGAGATATGCCGACGGCCAAACCTATGCCTACGGCTGCCGTCGGCCTAGATTGAGATATGCCGACAGCCCAGTCCTGGCCGTCGGCTTACACTGGCCGTCGGGTTACGTGGATCTATGCCGACGGCCACCGTCGGCACAGAACGGCCGTCGACCTAGGCGCAGACATGCCGACACCAGCCGTCGGCATAAATCAGCCGTCGGTATAACTGTGGGCCCGGCGACCCCGCCCGTGGCTAGCGGCTAATGCCGTCAAACCTATGCCGACGGTCGGGACGGGCGGCCGTCGGCATATCTCTGCATGCCACGTCACCGATCCGCGGCGTAGGTATGCTGACGGCAGCCGTCGGCATAGTTGCCACGTCACCGATCCGCCGCACGGCGCCGGCACCAGAACCCTGCCGTATCTATGCCGACGGCTTTGCCGTCGGCATAGATATTTTTTACATACTTTTTTGCATATGTTTTAATGCTTTTTTTACATACATTTTTTTTGCATATGTTTTTATGCTTTTTAAAAATATGTTTTCATGCTTTTTTATGTATTATATGAATATATATGTAGTTTGTAATTTTTTCCATAGATTATGAATATATATATAGTTTGTATTTTTTCGAGCACATTAATAATATGCTGTCATGTTCTTTTGAATATAGGTCCTTAAATTTTATGAAAATCAAAAACAGCTATGCGACATAAGTTGAGTGGCGGTTGCAAACGCCCGGTACCCGTCTCCGGAGTGTGACCCCCTCACGTCCGCGGTGTGCCCCCCTCACGGCCGGCACCGCCGCCAGCATCTGGAGGGCGGAAACAGCCGCATCGGGTCTATACGGAGGGGACGTTGCTCCGAAGTGTTTCTATGGGATGACCTACCACAACCGGGTGGTGTTGTGGCATGTTCGAAGAGGCAGCACGCATCTCCGGGGCGTGGCCCCCTAACGGACGGCGCCGCCGCCGGCACCTGGAGGGGGAAAACGAACGCATCGGGTCTACACAAAGGGGATGTAGCTGTCGGGTTGGCCCCGGATGTTGCTCCCAGGTGTCCCTCTGGGATGACCTGACACAACCGGGTGGATAGGTCCACTGTTTAAAGCCGGTCCGTGGAAAGTTAAAGGGCTAGATCCCGTGGTCAAACGCTACAGGGTTAGGCGGGACGGGGGCCCTGGGGCGTAGCAATGCCACCGGAGCGTCGCACCGGGCCCTCATACATGCGGGGTGGTGTGGTGGCATGTCCGAAGAGGCGGCACGCGTCTCCGGGGCGTGGCCCCCCCTCATGGACGGCGATGACACGGCAGTAGACGTTCTGCGGTAACGATGCGGCGTGAATATTATTAAATACTCGGAGCGCGATAAAATCATGAGTTTTTTTGCACGACGTGGGCACATGTGCTATAGGAACGATGGTATTTTTTCATAATTTTTGGTGATGGAGAAGTATCCGAAAAATTCCCTCTACGCGGATTGCCCTTCGCGCGTCTACGGCTGTGGCCGGCGGCCTCCGGGGCTAGCATGCCGCCAAATCTTGCGTAGGCGGCCTCTCACAATTCTGGAAATGTTGTGGTGGTTGCAAACGCCCGGCACGCGTGTCCGGGGTGTGCCCCCCCTCACGGACGGCGCCGCCGCCGGCACCTGGAGGGGGGAAACAGGCGCGTCGGGTCTACACGGAGGGGATCTTGTTGTGGGTCTGGCCCGGTTTTTGCTCCAAAGTGTTCCTATGGGCTGACCTAACACAACCGGGTGGGGAGGTCCACTGGTCAAAGCCCGTCCGTGCAAACTCAAAGGGCTAGATCCCGTGGTCAAACGCTACAGGGTTAGGCGGGACGGGGGCCCTGGGGGGTAGCAATGCCACCGGAGCGTCGCACCGGGCCCTCATACATGCGGGGTGGTGTGGTGGCATGTCCGAAGAGGCGGCACGCGTCTCCGGGGCATGGCCCCCCCTCACGGACGGCGATGACACGGCAGTAGACGTTCTGCGGTAACGATGCAGCGTGAATATTATTAAATACTCGGAGCGCGATAAAATCATGAGTTTTTTTGCACGACGTGGGCACATGTGCTATAGGAACGATGGTATTTTTTCATAATTTTTGGTGATGGAGAAGTATCCGAAAAATTCCCTCTACGCGGATTGCCCTTCGCGCGTCTACGGCTGTGGCCGGCGGCCTCCGGGGCTAGCATGCCGCGAAATCTTGCGTAGGCGGCCTCTCACAAGTCTAGAAATGTTGTGGCGGTTGCAAACGCCCGACACGCGTGTCCGGGGTGTGCCCCCCCTCACGGATGGCGCCGCCGCCGGCACCTGGAGGGGGGAAACGGCCGCGTCGGGTCTACACGGAGGGGATCTTGCTGTGGGTCTGGCCCGGTTGTTGCTCCAAAGTGTTCCTATGGGCTGACCTAACACAATCGGGTGGGGAGGTCCGCTGGTCAAAGCCCGTCCGTGCAAAGTCAAAGGGCTAGATCCCGTGGTCAAACGCTACAGGGTTAGGCGGGACGGGGGCCCTGGGGGGGGGGGGTAGCAATGCCACCGGAGTGTCGCACCGGGCCCTCATAAATGCGGGGTGGTGTGGTGGCGTGTCCGAAGAGGCGGCACGCGTCTCCGGGGCGTGGCCCCCCTCACGGATGGCGATGACACGGTAGTAGACGGATCAGGCACTCGCATAGTTACCAGATCAGGCACTCGGTAACGGTACCCCTCAGTCAGTTGCTCTCCTATGTATCACCTTTCGCGAGACCATAGAAAATATTTATATCATAAAGAAATGTTGCTGACCATAGAAAAAATTCGGTTCAGAAAAAAATATACGTGATATTTTAGAAAATTGTTGTACAATATAAAAAAAAGATCATGTCATTAAAAATAATGTTTCAAACCATTAAAGAAAATGTATGGTACATTTTAAATAATGTTCATGCATGTAAAAAATATGTATACCATGTATCATTTTTAATATAATTATATACCATGTATCATTCAAAAAAAATTCAAGAACATGTATTTGAAAATATTTAATATGTACGTGTATATAAAAAAGTATTTTATATATATACGAAACTTTTCAATGCGCATGAAAATAATATACACTAAAAATATATTTGAAGACAATTAATAATATATGCCACGTGTGTAATTAACATGTATACGACTAGTTTGTAATTAATATGTATAAAAAAATACACCTATACCTACGGCTTAGCTGTCGGCATATATGCCATGTGGCGTGATTAATATATGCCGACGGCTAAGCCGTTGGCATAGGTCCCCTTATCCACTCGCGCCCACCCTCCTCCACCCGTTCTTTCCCACACCCGCAGCTGCAGCCTCATCCACTCGCACCATCCGCCGACCGCCGACTGCCGCCCGCGCTGCCGCCGCTGCCCGCCGTTGCTCCCCGCCTCCCGCGACGCTCCTGCCCGCCCGCCCGCCGCCGCTCCACCCGCGCCACTCTCCCCTTCCCTCGCCCGTCCCCCCTCCCCGCCGCTCCACCCCCTCCCCTCCCCTTCCCTTCTCGTGCCGCCGCCGCCACGCCAGCTCTCTGCCACCCGCCCGCCCACCGCCGCTCCACCCACGTCGTCGCCATCTCGTCTCCACCCCAGCTCTCTGCCCCGCAACGAACCGGGCCCTGCCCCGCCTCGGCCCCTCCCCGAGCACGCCTGGCCACGGCTCCGGCCAGCCCGCGACCGGGCCCGGCCAGCCCTGGTGCTAGCTCCGGTCGGCGGCCTCCTCTGCTTCTCCGTCCGACCACGACCAGCCCCGTCCCTCCCGTCCCCTCCATCGCCGTGACGCCCCTCTACCCGGCGAGCTATGCTATTTTTTTTCATTTTTCCTACTGTGACATTCATAGTTTCATGTTTATTTGCTGCAAATAACTACTATGTATGGACATGTGTAACTTATCTTCACAAAGACAAGTGATGTAATTGTTAGCATTGTTCTCTTCTAGATTTTATGTCCATAAGCCTAATATTTGTACCAATATGTTATATAATGGATTATGACAATATATGCATGTGAGATTAATGGATGGTGTATTCAGCCCCTAAGTCTATTCACATATGCATGCAAAACAATTTTTTGAGTTGATGTTTGTGTCGTGTTCTTTGAATTGTTGACGTCTAGAGATGGCATGGATAGGAGGTGGAGCTGTGTCTAAATCCTTGCTATGTGACATTTAGTTTATAAAATAGTTGTGTGAGATGTGCTCCAAAATTGGCATATGATGAGTGGTTATTTAATCATGATGATCTTGCTAAAAAAATTGAAGGACAATATTTGACACTTGACGAAATATGATTTTTTTTCATAGTTTAAAGTGTCAATGCTTAACCTATTTTTTTGCACTTGGTCGAATTAACAGGATTTGTGGTGTTCCATCTTCGTGGAGTGACCGTCGACGTTGGAGGTGTTGGTCCACGATCGTCCCTCCTTTTATCGACTACATCCTCTACATCGAAGGGTGAGCAACAATTCCATGACCTCGTCCACTTTTTTTCCACGTCACTAGATTAAATTTTCACATCAAGTCGCGTAACCTAGGTCTCCCATCCGAAAGGGTTGCATCGATAAATATGCATTCAATTGCATATTTATCACCGCAGCTCTTTTGGATTGTCCAGCGCTTTCCACGGATAGCCCGAGGATGTGTAGATTGGGTACGTTGTTCATGCTCTACCCCGTTCCGAGACAGGATTTCGGCGGCGCCTCCCTGTTGTTCTCCGGATGCACATTCTCTCGGCATTTTGCTGAGACGTGTATTTGGAGAACAGCGGGGAGGTGCTGCCGAAATTTTGTCTCGGAATGGGGTAGAGCATGGACAACGTACTCAATCTACACATTCTCGGGTGGGATTAGGACCCATCTTTACCTATTAGAGATGTAGGTGGATTAAATGTCGATTCTCATCAACCTTGTAAAAAATAAAATGTTGATGTGAGTAATTTAAATGAATCCTTAATTTTTTTGTGTGGCTTCCAATAAAGCAGAGATGGCAGATAATCAGTGGATGTATAGTGGGTTTTTCCGTCGGAATCAAGTAACAACAGAGTGGGTCGAGAAAACTGATGTGTTTTTGAAAGAGATATTCCGTAGTCCAATGAGGATGGTGCCAGAATGCCCGTGTGCCAGATGTAAGAGACGTATCTGCAGAGATAAGAGTGAGATGACTAAGCACCTTCGCACGCATGGATTTATGCCCAACTTTAATATGCCGATAAACTTTGCCCAACGGGACCGTGGTAGAGAGGATGTGATACGACAACGCGTAGCTAGTTATGAGGACGATGGGGTTAGAGACATGCTAGATGATGTCTTTGCTGCACAGCCGACACCTCTGGCACATTCAGCGAATGAACCGGAGGAGCCGGAGGAAACCGCAAAGGCCTTCCTGGAAATCTTGGCCTCCTCAAAGAAACCTCTCTATGAGGGTGCCAAGCAGTCTGTGCTAGATTCCATCTCGCAACTGATGGCAGTCAATGCTGAGTACGGCTGTAGCCGAGGTTGCTTTGAAGCATTTCTGGGAGTATGGGCTAACAGCCTGCCTGAGGGCCATGAACTGCCAAAAACCATGTACGCTACGAAGAAAATCATGAAGGCGCTCTCCATGGACTGTGAGAAAATACATGTTTGTCCAAAGAATTGCCTTTTGTTTAGGCATGAGTATGCGGATGACAAGTACTGTTAATGAACTTGGAGAGTATGAATTTATCGTGGCAATAGTCATTTGGTATGAGGTATTGTTTGCTGTTAATTTAGTAAGCAAAAACTTGCAAACAAAGGATATGCTTATTGATGTTGCTATTGAGAAAGTGAAAGGGCTAATTTCTTTCTTCGAGGGGTACAGGGAAACTGGTTTCTTAGAAGCATTGGAGATAGCCAAAGAAATTGCACTTGAGATGGATATTGGTGCAACATTTCGTAAAAGGAGAGAAATTAAAAGAAAGAAACAGTATGATGAGAACCCAGACGACACAAATAGTGCCACATGGTCTGCAGAGGAATCATTTAGAATCAACTATTTTACACCAATTGTCGATCAAGCAATTTCCTCACTCACAAGGAGATTTGAGCAATATCAAGGTTACCAGAAAATTTTTGGTTTCTTATTTACCTCTGAAACATTGCGTTCATCGGATAAGGATAGTTTGAAATCTTCTTGTATTAATCTTGAGGCTGCCCTTATGAAGGATAAACAATCTGATATTGATGCCAATGATCTGTTTGTTGAGTTGAAGTTCCTTCAAAATTTCATGCCAAAAGAAAATATCAGACCTGTTGAAATTCTGAACTTTTTAAAGCGGCATGACTGTTTTCCCAATGCAAGTATTGCATATAGAGTTCTGTTGACCATTCCTGTGACAGTTGCATCGGCAGAAAGAAGTTTTTCTAAGTTGAAGCTATTGAAGTCCTATATGCGTACTACTATGACACAACAAAGACTCAATGATTTGGCCACAATAGCACTTGAGAGTGAAGTGTTGGAGAAGATCGATTACGAGGATATCATTGAAGATTTCATATCAAAGAATACTAAAAGAATGAAGTTTTTCAAATAAATAGTAGCCGGGAGTTGAATAGGTATGATTTTTTATACGTCCAATTGTTATGTAAGATATTATATTATATATATTATGAAAAAAATTTGTTTGATATATATTAATATATACATTATAATTGCTCGTTAGGTTATTTTTTTAGTGAGATAGGGCCCCATTTTTTAGTTTGGCACAGGGCCCCGGATTTTGTCCGCCCGGCCCTGTCACACATGTATTATGTTTCCGGTTAATACAATTCTAGCATGAATAATAAACATTTATCATGATATAAGGAAATAAATAATAACTTTATTATTGCCTCTAGGGCATATTTCCTTCAGTCTCCCACTTGCACTAGAGTCAATAATCTAGTTCACATCGCCATGTGATTTAATACCAAGAGTTCACATCACCATGTGATTAACACCCATAGTTCACATCGACATGTGACTGATACGTCTCCAACGTATCTATAATTTTTGATTGCTCCATGCTATATTATCTACTGTTTTGGACTATATTGGGCTTTATTTTCCACTTTTATATTATTTTTGGGACTAACCTATTAACCGGAGGCCCATCCCAGAATTGCTATTTTTTGCCTATTTCAGTGTTTCGAAGAAACAGAATATCAAACGGAGTCCAAACAGAAAAATCCTTTTTGGAACGTGATTTTCTTCTCGGATAAGACCCAGGAGACTTGGACCCTACTCCAAGAAGTACCGGAGGCGGTCACGAGGGTAGGGGGCGCCCCCCCCCCCCCACAGGGCGCGCCCCCCTGCCTCGCGGGCCCCTCGGTGCTCCACCAACGTACTCTTTCCTCCTATATATACCCACGTACCCCCAAACGATCAGAACAGGAGCCAAAAACCTAATTCCACCACCGCAACTTTCTGTATCCACGAGATCCCATCTTGGGGCCTATTTCGGAGCTCCGCCGGAGAGGGCCGTCATCACGGAGGGCTTCTACATCATCATAGCCCCTCCGATGAAGTGTGAGTAGTTTACCTAAGACCTTCGGGTCCATAGTTAGTAGCTAGATGGCTTCTTCTCTCTTTTTGGATCTCAATACAATGTTCTCCCTCTCTCTTGTGGAGATCTATTCGATGTAATCTTCTTCTTTTGTGGTGTGTTTGTTGAGACCGATGAATGGTGGGTTTATGATCAAGTCTATCTATGAACAATATTTGAATCTTCTCTGAATTCTTTTATGTATGATTGGTTATGTTTGCAAGTCTCTTCGAATTATCCGTTTGGTTTGGCCAACTAGATTGGTGCTTCTTGCCATGGGAGAAGTGCTTAGCTTTGGGTTCGATCTTGCGGTGTTCTTTCCCAGTGACAGAAGGGGCAGCAAGACACGTATTGTATCGTTGCCATCGAGGATAACAAGATGGGGTTTATTTCATATTGCATGAATTTATCTCTCTACATCATGTCATCTTGCTTAAAGCGTTACTCTGTTTTTAACTTAATACTCTAGATGCATGCTGGATAGCGGTCGATGAGTGGAGTAATAGTAGTAGATGCAGAATCGTTTCGATCTACTTATCACGGACGTGATGCCTATATACATGATCATGCCTAGATATTCTCATAACTATGCTCAATTCTGTCAATTGCTCAACAGTAATTTGTTCACCCACCATAGAAAACTTATGCTCTTGAGAGAAGCCACTAGTGAAACCTATGGCCCCCGGGTCTATTCTCATCATATCAATCTCCATCACTTTAATCTTGTTTTGCTATTTACTTTGCTTTTACTTTTTACTTTGCATCTTTATATCAAAAATACCGAAAATATTCTATCTATCAGATCTCACTCTTGTAAGTGACCGTGAAGGGCTTGACAACCCCTAATCGTGTTGGTTGCGGGTAGCTATCGCTTTGTGCAGGTACGAGGGACTTGAGCGTGGGCTCCTACTGGATTGATACCTTGGTTCTCAAAAAACTTTGGGAAATACTTACGCTACTCTGCTGCATCATCCCTTCCTCTTCAGGGAAAACCAACGCAAGCTCAAGACGTAGCAAGAAGGATTTCTGGTGCCGTTTCCGGGGAGTCTACGCAAAAAGTCAACATACCAAGTACCCATCACAATCCCTATCTCTCGCATTACATTATTTGCCATTTGCCTCTCGTTTTCCTCTCCCCCCAATTCACCCTTGTCGTTTTATTCTCCCTCTCTTTCTCCTTCCCCTTCTCCTTCTCTGTTTGCCTTTTGTTTGCTCGTGTGTTGGATTGCTTGTTTGTCGTGATGGCTCAAGATACTACCAAATTGTGTGACTTCACCAATACCAATAATAATGATTTCCTTAGCACTCTGATTGCTCCTCTTACCGATGCTGAATCTTGTGAAATTAATACTGCTTTGTTGAATCTTGTTATGAAAGATCAATTCGCCGGCCTTCCCAGTGAAGATGCCGCTACTCATCTGAATAGCTTCATTGATTTATGTGATATGCAAAAGAAAAAAATGCCAATAATGATGTCGTTAAATTGAAGTTATTTCCTTTTTCGCTTAGAGACCGTGCTAAAGCTTGGTTTTCGTCTTTGCCTAAAAGTAGTATTGATTCATGGAACAAATGCAAAGATGCTTTTATCTCTAAGTATTTCCCTCCCGCTAAGATCATCTCTCTTAGAAATGATATTATGAACTTTAAACAACTTGATCATGAACATGTTGCACAAGCTTGGGAGAGAATGAAATTAATGATATGTAATTGCCCTACTCATGGTTTGAATTTGTGGATGATCATACAAATTTTATGCCGGATTGAATTTTGCATCTAGAAATCTTTTAGATTCGGCCGCGGGAGGCACTTTTATGGAAATCACTTTAGGAGATGCTACTAAAATCCTAGATAATATTATGGTTAATTATTTTCAATGGCATACTGAAAGATCTTCTAATAAAAAAGTGCATGCGATAGAAGAAATTAATGTGTTGAGTGGAAAGATGGATGAACTTATGAAATTATTTTCTACTAAGAGTGTTTCTTCTGATCCTAATGATATGCCTTTGTCTACTTTGATTGAGAATAACAATGAATCTATGTATGTGAATTTTGTTGGTAGGAATAATTTTGGTAACAACGCTTATAGAGGGAATTTTAATCCTAGGCTTTATCCTAGTAATCCTTCTAATAATTAGGGGAATTCCTACAACAACTCTTATGGAAATTATAATAAGATGCCCTTTGATTTTGAATCTAATATTAAAGAATTTATTTCTTTGCAAAAGAATTTTAATGCTATGATTGAAGAAAAATTGCTTAAGATTGATGATTTGGCTAGGAACGTTGATAGAATTGCTCGTGATGTTGATGCTTTGAAACTTAGATCTATTCCACCTAAGCATGATATTAATGAGTCTCTAAAATCCATGAGAATTTCAATTGATGAGTGTAAAGAAAGAACCGCTAGGATGCGTGCTTCCAAAGATGCCTTTATTAAAGCGTGTTATTCTAATTCTTATGAAAATCAAGATGAAGATCTAAAAGTTATTGATGTGTCCCCTATCAAATCTTTGTTTTGTAATATGAATCTTGATGAAACTGAATATGATCTTCCTTTACCTAGAAGGCATTCCAAAAATTCAGAGTATTTAGATCTTTATGATGAAATTGACGAAAGTGGGATTGAAAGAAATAAAAATTTAGATGTTGCTAAACCCACTATATTGGATTTCAAGGAATTTAATTATGAAATTTGCTCTTTGATTGATTGTATTTCTTTGTTGCAATCCGTGCTAAATTCTCCGCATGCTTATAGTCAAAAGAAAGCCTTCACCGAACATATTGTTGATGCCTTGATGCAATCTTATGAAGAAAAACTTGAGTTCAAAGTCTCTATCCCTAGAAAACTCTATGTTGAGTGGGAACCAACTATCAAAACTAATTAAAGATCATGAGTTTTATGCTTTGTGTGATTTGGGTGCTAGTGTCTCCACTATCCCCAAAAGTTTGCGTGATTTGTTAGATTTCCGCGATCTTGATGATTGCTCTCTAAATTTGCATCTTGCAGATTCCAATATTAAGAAACCTATGGGAAGAATTAATGATGTTCTTATTGTTGCAAATAGGAATTATGTGCCCATAGATTTCATTGTTCTTGATATAGATTGCAATCCTTCTTGCCCTATTATTCTTGGTAGACATTTCCTTAGAACGGTTGGTGCGATTATTGATATGAAGGAAGGGAATATTAGATTCCAATTTCCATTAAAAAAGGGCATGGAACACTTTCCAAGAAATAAAATAAAATTGACATATGAAACCATCATGAGAGCCACTTATGGATTGCCTTCCAAAGATGGCAATACCTAGATCTATCCTCGCTTTTATGCCTAGCTAGGGGCGTTAAACGATAGCGCTTGTTGGGAGGCAACCCAATTTTATTTTTATTAATTGCCTTTTGCTCCTGTTTAGTAATAAATAAATTATTTAGACTCTCTTTTGGTTGTGTTTTTTTGTGTTTAATTAGTGTTTGTGCCAAGTAGAACTGTTGGGAAGACTTGGGGAAAGTCTTGTTGAACTTTCTGCAAAAAACAGAAACTTTAGCGCTCACGAGAACTGTTGTCATTTTTATTTGAAGAGTGCTACTTAGATAATTATTTTTGCAGATTATTAATAGATAAATTCCTCACGTCCAGAAATTTATTTTAGAATTTTTGGGGTTCCAGATCTTGCGCTAGCTACAGATTACTACAGATTGTTCTGTTTTTGACAGATTCTGTTTTTCGTGTGTTGTTTGCTTATTTTGATGAATCTATGGCTAGTAAAATAGTTTATAATCCATAGAGAAGTTGGAATACAGTAGGTTTAACACAAATATAAATCAAGAATGAGTTCATTACAGTACCTTGAAGTGGTCTTTTGTTTTCTTTCGCTAACGGAGCTCACGAGTTTTCTATTTTGAGTTTTGTGTTGTGAAGTTTTCAAGTTTTGGGTGAATTCTTTTGATGGATCATGGAACAAGGAGTGTCAAGAGACTAATATTGGGGATGCCCATGGCACCCCCAGGATAATCCAATGACACCAAAAAGTCAAAGCATGGGGATGCTCCGGAAGGCATCCCCTCTTTCGTCCACTTCCATCGGTAATTTACTTGGAGCTATATTTTTATTCACCAACATGATATGTGTTTTGCTTGGAGCGTCTTGTATTATTTGTGTCTTTGTTTGTTAGTGTGCCACAATCATCCTTGCTGTACACACCTTTTGAGAGAGTCGTCTATGAATTAAAATTTGATAGAATACTCTATGTGCTTCACTTATATCTTTTGAGCGTTATAATTTTGCTCTATGTGCTTCACTTAGATCTTTTAGAGCATGGTGGTGGTTTGTTTTAAAGAAAATATTGATCTCTCATGCTTCACTTAAATTATTTTGGGAGTCTTAATAGCATGGTAATTTGCTTAATATAAATATGCTTGGTGTTCAAGATATGTGAAATTTTCTTTTGAGTGCGTTGAATACTAAGAGAAGATTGAAGCATGATAATTGTTTTGAGATATGGAGGTGATAATATTAGAGTTATGCTAGTTTAGTAGTTGTGAATATAAAGAATACTTGTGTTCAAGTTTTTGATTCATGTAGCATGCACGTATGGTGAACCGTTATGTGATGAAGTCGGAGCATAATTTATTTATTGATTGTCTTCCTTATGAGTGGCGGTCGGGGACGAGCGATGGTCTTTTCCTACCAATCTATCCCCCTAGGAGCATGCGCGTAATACTTTGCTTTGATAAATTCTAGATTTTTGCAATAAGTATATGAGTTCTTTATGACTAATGTTGAGTCCATGGATTATATGCACTTTTTCCCATCCTTCCACCATTGCTAGCCTCTCTAATACCACACACCTTTCGCCGGTATCATACACCCACCATATACCTTCCTCAAAACAGCCACCATACCTACCTATCATGGCATTTCCATAGCCATTCCGAGATATATTGCCATGCAACTTTCCACCGTTCCGTTTATTATGACACGCTCCATCATTGTCATATTGCTAGCATGATCATGTAGTTGACATCGTATTTCTGGCAAAGACACCATTCATAATTCTTTCATACATGTCACTCTTGATTCATTGCATATCCCGGTACACCGCCGGAGGCATTCATATAGAGTCATATTTGTTCTAAGTATCGAGTTGTAATTGTTGAGTTGTAAGAAAAATAAAAGTGTGATGATCATCATTTTCTAGAGCATTGTCCCAAGTGAGGAAAGGATGATGGAGACTATGATTCCCCCACAAGTCGGGATGAGACTCCGGACAAAAAATAAAAAAGAGGCCAAAGAAGCCCAAATTAAAAAAAAGAGGCCACAAAAAAAAGAGAAATGGCCAAATAAAAAAATGAGAGAAAAAGAGAGAAGGGACAATGTTACTATCCTTTTAACACACTTGTGCTTCAAAGTAGCACCATGATCTTCATGATAGAGAGTCTCTCGTTATGTCACTTTCATATACTAGTGGGAATTTTTCATTATAGAACTTGGCTTGTATATTCCAATGATGGGCTTCCTCAAATTGCCCTAGGTCTTCGTGAGCAAGCAAGTTGGATGCACACCCACTTAGTTTCTTTTGATGATCTTTCATATACTTATAGCTCTAGTGCATCCGTTGCATGGCAATCCCTACTCACTCACATTGATATCTATTGATGGGCATCTCCATAGCCCGTTGATACGCCTAGTTGATGTGAGACTATCTTCCCCTCTTTTTGTCTTCTCCACAACCACCCTTCTATTCCACATAGTGCTATGTCCATGGCTCACGCTCATGTATTGCGTGAAGATTGAAAAGGTTTTGAAAAGGTTAGAGTATGAAACAATTGCTTGGCTTGTCATCGGGGTTGTGCATGATTTAAATACTTTGTGTGGTAAAGATAGAGCATAGCCAGACTATATGATTTTGTAGGGATAACTTTCTTTGGCCATGTTATTTTGAGAAGACACAATTACTTTATTAGTATGCTTGAAGTGTTATTATTCTTTATGTCAATATGAACTTTTGTCTTGAATCTTTCTAATCTGAATATCCATACCACAGTTAAGAAATTTTGCATTGAAATTATGCCAAGTAGCACTCCGCATCAAAAATTCTCTTTTTATCATTTACATACTCGAGAACGAGCAGGAATTAAGCTTGCGGATGCCTGATACGTCTCCAACGTATCTATAATTTTTGATTGTTCCATGCTATATTATCTACTGTTTTGGACTATATTGGGCTTTATTTTCCACTTTTATATTATTTTGGGACTAACCTATTAACCGGAGGCCCAGCCCAGAATTGTTGTTTTTTTTGCCTATTTCAGTGTTTCGAAGAAACAGAATATCAAACGGAGTCCAAACAGAAAAATCCTTTTTGGAACGCGATTTTCTTCTCGGATAAGACCCAGGAGACTTGGACCCTACTCCAAGAAGTACCGGAGGCGGTCACGAGGGTAGGGGGCGCGCCCCCTGCCTCGTGGGCCCCTCAGTGCTCCACCAACGTACTCCTTCCTCCTATATATACCCACGTACCCCCAAACGATCAGAAAAGGAGCCAAAAACCTAATTCCACCGCCGCAACTTTCTGTATCCACGAGATCCCATCTTGGGGCCTGTTCCGGAGCTCCGCCGGAGAGGGCCGTCATCAGGAGGGCTTCTACATCATCATAGCCCCTCCGATGAAGTGTGAGTAGTTTACCTCAGACCTTCGGGTCAATAGTTAGTAGCTAGATGGCTTCTTCTCTCTTTTTGGATCTCAATACAATGTTCTCCCTCTCTCTTGTGGAGATCTATTTGATGTAATCTTCTTCTTTTGCGGTGTGTATGTTGAGACCGATGAATTGTGGGTTTATGATCAAGTCTATCTATGAACAATATTTGAATCTTCTCTCAATTATTTTATGTATGATTGGTTATCTTTGCAAGTCTCTTCGAATTATCCGTTTGGTTTGGCCAACTAGATTGGTGGTTCTTGCCATGGGAGAAGTGCTTAGCTTTGGGTTCGATCTTGCGGTGTTCTTTCCCAGTGACAGAAGGGGAAGCAAGACACGTATTGTATCGTTGCCATCGAGGATAACAAGATGGGGTTTATTCCAAATTGCATGAATTTATCTCTCTACATCATGTCATCTTGCTTAAAGCGTTACTCTGTTTTTAACTTAATACTCTAGATGCATGCTGGATAGCGGTCGATGAGTGGAGTACTAGTAGTAGATGTAGAATTGTTTCGATCTACTTGTCACGGATGTGATGCCTATATACATGATCATGCCTAGATATTCTCATAACTATGCTCAATTCTGTCAATTGCTCAACAGTAATTTGTTCACCCACCGTAGAAAACTTATGCTCTTGAGAGAAGCCACTAGTGAAACCTATGGCCCTCGGGTCTATTCTCATCATATCAATCTCCATCACTTTAATCTTGTTTTGCTATTTATTTTGCTTTTACTTTTTACTTTGCATCTTTATATCAAAAATACCAAAAATATTCTATCTATCAGATCTCACACTCGTAAGTGACCATGAAGGGCTTGACAACCCCTAATCGCGTTGGTTGCGGGTAGCTATCGCTTTGTGCAGGTACGAGGGACTTGAGCGTGGGCTCCTACTAGATTGATACCTTGGTTCTCAAAAAACTGAGGGAAATACTTACACTACTCTGCTGCACCATCCCTTCCTCTTCGGGGAAAACCAACGCAAGCTCAAGACGTAGCAGTGACCAACACCCAAAGGGTTTACTAGAGTCAATAATCTAGTTCACATCGCTATGTGATTAATACCCAAAGAGTACTAAGGTGTGATCATGTTTTGCTTGGGAGGGAAGTTTAGTCAATGGGTCTGCCACATTTAGATCCGTATGTATTTTGCAAATTTCTATGTCAACAATGCTCTGCACAGAGCTACTCTAGCTAATTGGTCTCACTTTCAATATGTATCCAGATTGAAACTATGAGTCATCTGGATTAGTGTCAAAACTTGCATCGACGTAACCCTTTACGACGAACCTTTTGTCACCTCCATAATCGAGAAACATATCCTTATTCCACTAAGGATAATTTTGACCAATGTCCATTGGCCTACTCCTAGATCACTATTGTACTCCCTTGCCAAACTCAGGGCAGGGTATACAATAGGTCTGGTACACAGCAGGCATACTTTATAGAACCTATGGCTGAGGCATAGGGAGGCATAGGGAATGACTTTCATTCTCTCTCTATCTTCTGCCATGGTCGGGTTTTGAGTCTTACTCAACTTCACACCTTGTAACACAGGCAAGAACTCCTTCTTTGACTGTTCCATTTTGAACTACTTCAAAATCTTGTCAAGGTATGTACTCATTGAAAAACTTATCAAGCGTCTTGATCTATCTCTCTAGATCTTGATGCTCAATATGTAAGCAGCTTCACCGAGGTCTTTCTTTGAAAAACTCCTTTTCAAACATTCCTTTATGCTTTGCAGAATAATTCTACATTATCTCCGATCAACAATATGTCATTCACATATACTTATCAGAAATGTTGTCGTGCTCCCACTCACTTTCTTGTAAATACAGCCTTCACCGCAAGTATGTATAAAACTATATGCTTTGATCAACTTATCAACAACGTATATTCCAACTCCGAGATGCTTGCACCAGTCCATAGATGGATCGCTGGAGCTTGCATATTTTGTTAGTACCTTTAGGATTGACAAAACCTTCTGGTTGCATCATATACAACTCTTCTTTAATAAATCCATTAAGGAATGCAGTTTTGTTTATCCATTTTCCAGATATCATAAAATGCGGCAATTGCTAACATGATTTGGACAGACTTAAGCATAGATACGAGTGAGAAACTCTCATCGTAGTCAACACCTTGAACTTGTCGAAAACATTTTTGCGACAATTCTAGCTTTGTAGATAGTAACACTACTATCAGCATCCGTCTTCCTCTTGAAGATCCATTTAATCTCAATGGCTCGCCGATCAATGGGTAAGTCAATCAAAGTCCATACTTTGTTCTCATACATGGATCTCATCTCAGATTTCATGGTCTCAAGCCATTTCGCGGAATCTGGGCTCATCATCGCTTCCTCATAGTCCGTAGGCTCGTCATGGTCAAGTAACATGACCTCCAGAACAGGATTACCGTACCACTCTAGTGCGGATCTCACTCTGGTTTACCTACGAGGTTCGGTAGTAACTTGATCTGAAGTTACATGATCACCATCATTAGCTTCCTCACTAATTGGTGTAGTAGTCACAGGAACAGATTTCTGTGATGAACTACTTTCCAATAAGGGAGCAGGTACAGTTACCTCATCAAGTTCTACTTCCCTCCCACTCACTTCTTTCAAGAGAAACTTCTTCTCTAGAAAGGATCCATTCTCAGCAATGAATATCTTTCCCTCGGATCTGTGATAGAAGGTGTACCCAACATTTTCTTTTGGGTATCCTATGAAGATGCACTTCTCCGATTTGGGTTTAAGCTTACCAGGTTGAAACTTTTTCACATAAGCATTGCAACCTCAAACTTTAAGAAACGGCAGCTTATGTTTCTTGCCAAACCATAGTTCATACGGTGTCGTCTCAAGGATTTAGATGGTGCCCTATTTAATGTGAATGTAGATGTCTCAAATGCATAACCCCAAAACGATAGTGGTAAATCGGTAAGAGACATCATAGATCGCACCATATCTAATAAAGTGCGGTTACGACGTTCGGACACACCATTACACTGTGGTGTTCCAGGTGGCGTGAGTAGTGAAACTATGTCACATTTTTTAAACTGAAGGCCAAACTCGTAACTCAAATATTTTACTTCTGCGATCATATCGTAGAAACTTTTATTTTTGTTACGATGATTCTCCACTTCACTCTGAAATTCTTTGAACTTTTCAAATGTTTCAAACTTGTGTTTCATCAAGTAGATATACTCATATCTACTCAAATCATTTGTGATGATCAGAAAATAATGATACCTGCCGCGAGCCTCAATATTCATCAAACCACATACATCAGTATGTATGATTTCCGACAAATCTGTTGCTCGCTCCATTGTTCTGGAGAATGGAGTCTTAGTCATCTTGCCCATGAGGCATCATTCGCAAGCATCAACTGATTCATAATCAAGTGATTCCAAAAACCCATCAGTATGGATTTTCTTCATGCGCTTTACACCAATATGACCTAAACGACAGTGCTACAAATAAGTTCCACTATCATTATTAACTTTGCATCTTTTGGCTTCAATATTATAAAAATGTGTATCACCACGATCGAGATCCAACAAACCATTTTCATTGGGTGTATGACCATAGAAGGTTTTATTCATGTAAACAGAACAACAATTATTCTCTAACTTACATGAATAACCGTATTGCCATAAATATGATCCAATCATATTCATATTCAACGCAAACACTAAATAACATTTATTTTAGGTTTAACACTAATCCCGAAAGTATAGGGAGTGTGCGATGATGATCATATCAATATTGGAACCATTTCCAATATACATCGTCACTTCACCCTTAACTAGTCTCTGTTCATTCTGCAACTCCCATTTCGAGTTACTATTCTTAGCAACTGAACTCGTATCAAATACTAAGGGGTTGCTATATGAAGGAAATATGCCCTAGAGGCAATAATAAAGTTATTATTTATTTCCTTATTTCATGATAAATGTTTATTATTCATGCTAGAATTGTATTAACCGGAAGCATAATACATGTGTGAATACATAGACAAATAGAGTGTCACTAGTATGCCTCTACTTGACTAGCTCGTTAATCAAAGATGGTTATGTTTCCTAACCATAGACAAAGAAGTTGTTATTTGATTAACGAGATCACATCATTAGTTGAATGATCTGATTGACATGACCCATTCCATTAGCTTAGCACCCGATCGTTTAGTATGTTGCTATTGCTTTCTTCATGACTTATACATGTTCCTATGACTATGAGATTATGCAACTCCCGTTTGCCGGAGGAACACTTTGTGTGCTACCAAACGTCACAACGTAACTGGGTGATTATAAAGGAGCTCTACAGGTGTCTCCAAAGGTAAATGTTGGGTTGGCGTATTTCGAGATTAGGATTTGTCACTCCGATTGTCGGAGAGGTATCTCTAGGCCCTCTCGGTAATGCACATCACATAAACCTTGCAAGCATTGCAACTAATGAGTTAGTTGCGAGATGATGTATTACGGAACGAGTAAAGAGACTTGCCGGTAAAGATCTTCGTAGAATATGTAGGAGCCAATATGGGCATCCAGGTCCCGCTATTCATTATTGACCAGAGACGTGTCTCGGTCATGTCTACATTGTTCTCGAACCGTAGGGTCCGCACGCTTAAGGTTTCGATGACAGTTATATTATGAGTTTATGAGTTTTGATGTACCGAAGGAGTTCGGAGTCCCGGATGAGATCGGGGACATGACGAGGAGTCTCGAAATGGTCGAGACGTAAAAATCGATATATTGGACTACTATATTCGGACATCGGAAAGGTTCCGAGTGATCCGAGTATTTTTCGGAGTACCGGAGAGTTACGGGAATTCGCCGGGGAGTATATGGGCCTTATTGGGCTTTAGGGGAAAGAGATAGGAGAGGTTGGGCGCCCCCCCCCCAAGGCCTAGTCCGAATTGGACTAGGGGGAAGGGCTGCGCCCCCTCCTTCCTTCTCTCCTCTTTTCCCTTGCCTTGACTCCTACTCCTAATACATGGAAGGACTCCTAGTTGGACTAGGAAAAGGGGAATCCTACTCCCGGTGGGAGTAGGACTCCCCTAGGGCGCGCCATAGAGAGGGCCGGCCCTCCCCTCCTCCACTCCTTTATATACGGGGGCAGGGGGCACCCCATAGACACACAAGTTGATCTTCATGATCGTTCCTTAGCCGTGTGCGGTGCCCCCCTCCACCATATTCCACCTCGGTCATATTGTAGCAGTGCTTAGGCGAAGCCCTGCGACGGTTGAACATCAAGATCGTCACCACGCCGTCGTGCTGACGGAACTCCTCCCCGATGCTTTGCTGGATCGGAGCCCGGGGAGCGTCATCGAGCTGTACGTGTGCTAAGAACTCGGTGGTGCCGGAGTAACGGTGCTTGGATCGGTCGGATCGGGAAGACGTACGACTACTTCCTCTATGTTGCGTCAACGCTTCCGTTGCGGTCTACGAGGGTACGTAGACAACACTCTCCCCTCTCGTTGCTGTGCATCACCATGATCTTGCGTGTGCGTAGGAAATTTTTTGAAATTACTACGTCCCCCAACACTATAAACATTAGTAAAGTACACATCAATAACATGTATATCAAATATACCTATGTTCACTTTGCCATCCTTCTTATCCGCCAATTACTTGGGGTAGTTCCGCTTCCAATGACCAGTCCCTTTGCAGTAGAAGCACTCAGTTTCAGGATTAGGTCCAGACTTGGGTTTTTTCACTTGAGCAGCAACTTGTTTGCCGTTCTTCTTGAAGTTTCCCTTTCTTCCCTTTGTCCCTTTACTTGAAACTAGTGGTTTTGTTTACCATCAACACTTGATGCTTTTCTTGATTTCTACCTTCGTCGATTTCAGCATCACGAGGAGCTTGGTAATCGTTTCCGTTATCCCTTGCATATTATAGTTCATCACGAAGTTCCACTAACTTGGTGATGGTGACTAGAGAATTATGTCAATCATTATTTTATCTGGAAGATTAACTCCCACTTGATTCAAGCGATTGTAGTACCCAGACAATCTGAGCACATGCTCACTACTTGAGCTATTCTCATCCATCTTTTAGCTATAGAACTTGTTGGAGACTTCATATCTCTCAACCCGGGTATTTACTTGAAATATTAACTTCAACTCCTGGAACATCTCATATGGTCCATGACGTTCAAAATGTCTTTGAAGTCCCTATTCTAAGCCGTTTAAGCATGGTGCACTAAACTATCAAGTAGTCATCATATTGAGCTAGCCAAACGTTCATAACATCTGCATCTGCTCCTGCAATAGTTTGTCACCTAGCGGTGCATCAAGGACATAATTCTTCTGTGCAGCAATGAGGATAAACCTCAAATCACGGATCCAATCCGCATCATTGCTACTAACATCTTTCAACTTAGTTTTCTCTAGGAACATATCAAAAAGAAAACAGGGGAGCTAAACGTGAGCTATTGATCTACAACATAGATATGCTAATACTACCAGGACTAAGTTCATGATAAATTTAAGTTCAATTAATCATATTACTTAAGAACTCCCACTTAGAAAGACATCCCTCTAATCTTCTAAGTGATCATGTGATCCAAATCAATTAAACCATAACCGATCATCACGTGAAATGGAGTAGTTTTCAATGGTGAACATCACTATGTTGATCATATCTACTATATGATTCACGCTCGACCTTTCGGTCTCAGTGTTCCGAGGCCATATATGCATATGCTAGGCTCGTCAAATTTAACTTGAGTATTCTGCGTGTGCAAAACTGGCTTGCACCCGTTGTAGATGGACGTAGAGCCTATCACACCCGATCATCATGTGGTGTCTGGGCACGACGAACTTTGGCAATGGTGCATACTCAGGGAGAACACTTTTTATCTTGAAATTTAGTGAGAGATCATCTTATAATGCTACCGTCAATCAAAGCAAGATAAGATGCATAAAAGATAAACATCACATGCAATCAAAATGTGTGACATGATATGGCCATCATCATCTTGTGCCTTTGATCTCCATCTCCAAAGCATCGTCATGATTTCCATCGTCACCGGCATGACACCATGATCTCCATCATCTTGATCTTTATCAATGTGTCATCATATGGTCATCTCGCCAACTATTGCTCTCGCAACTATTGCTATCACATAGCGAAAAAGTAAAGCAATTATTTGGCGCTTGCATCTTATGCAATAAAGAGACAACCATAAGGCTTCTGCCAGTTGCCGATAACTTCAACAAAACATGATCATCTTATACAACAACTTATATCTCATCACATCTTGACCATATCACATCACAACATGCCCTGCAAAAACAAGTTAGACGTCCTCTACTTTGTTGTTGCAAGTTTTACGTGGCTGCTACGGGCTTTACCAAGAACCATTCTTACCTACGCATCAAAACCACAATGATAGTTTGTCAAGTTGGTGTTGTTTTAACTATCGTTGTGGTTTTGATGCGTAGGTGAGATTGGTTCTTGCTTAAGCCCGTAGCAGCCACGTAAAACTTGCAACAACAAAGTAGAGGACGTCTAACTTGTTTTTGCAGGGCATGTTGTGATGTGATATGGTCAAGGCATGATGCTAAATTTTATTGTATGAGATGATCATGTTTTGTAACAGAGTTATCAGCAACTGGCAGGAGCCATATGGTTGTCGCTTTATTGTATGCAATGCAATCGCGATGTAATGCTTTACTTTATTACTAAACGGTAGTGATAGTCGTGGAAGCATAAGATTGGCGAGACGACAACGATGCTACGATGGAGATCAAGGTGTCGCGCCGGTGACGATGGCGATCATGACGGTGCTTCGGAGATGGAGATCACAAGCGCAAGATGATGATGGCCATGTCATATCACTTATATTGATTGCATGTGATGTTTATCCTTTTATGCATCTTATCTTGCTTTGATTGACGGTAGCATTATAAGATGATCTCTCACGAAATTATCAAGAAGTGTTCTCCCTGAGTATGCACCGTTGCCAAAGTTCGTCGTGCCCAGACACCACGTGATGATCGGGTGTGATAACCTCTACGTCCATCTACAACGGGTGCAAGCCAGTTTTGCACACGCAGAATACTCAGGTTAAACTTGACGAGCCTAGCATATGCAGATATGGCCTCGGAACACGGAGACCAAAAGGTCGAGCATGAATCATATAGTAGATATGATCAACATAACGATGTTCACCATTGAAAACTACTCCATCTCATGTGATGATCGGTTATGGTTTAGTTGATTTGGATCACGTGATCACTTAGAGGATTAGAGGGATGTCTATCTAAGTGGGAGTTCTTAAGTAATTTGATTAATTGAACTTAAACTTATCATGAACTTAGTACCTGATAGTATCTTGCTTGTTTATGTTGATTGTAGATAGATGGCTCGTGCTGTTGTTCCGTTGAATTTTAATGCGTTCCTTGAGAAAGCAAAGTTGAAAGATGATGGTAGCAATTACACGGACTGGGTCCGTAACTTGAGGATTATCCTCATTGCTGCACAGAAGAATTACGTCCTGGAAGCACCGCTGGGTGCCAGGCCTGCTGCAGGAGCAACGCCGGATGTTATGAACGTCTGGCAGAGCAAAGCTGATGACTACTCGATAGTTCAGTGTGCCATGCTTTACGGCTTAGAATCGGGACTTCAACGACGTTTTGAACGTCATGGAGCATATGAGATGTTCGAGGAGTTGAAGTTAATATTTCAAGCAAATGCCCGGATTGAGAGATATGAAATCTCCAATAAGTTCTATAGCTGCAAGATGGAGAAGAACAGTTCTGTCAGTGAGCATATACTCAAAATGTCTTGGTATAATAATCACTTGATTCAGATGGGAGTTAATCTTCCAGATGATTGCGTCATTGACAGAATTCTCCGATCACTGCCACCAAGCTACAAGAGCTTCGTGATGAACTATAATATGCAAGGGATGAACAAGACTATTCCTGAGCTCTTCGCGATGCTGAAAGTTGCGGAGGTAGAAATCAAGAAGGAGCATCAAGTGTTGATGGTTAACAAGACCACTAGTTTCAAGAAAAATGGCAAAGGGAAGAAGAAAGGGAACTTCAAGAAGAACGGCTAGCAAGTTGCTGCTCAGGAGAAGAAACCCAAGTCTGGACCTAAGCCTGAAACTGAGTGCTTCTACTGCAAGCAGACTGGTCACTGGAAGCGGAACTGCCCCAAGTATTTGGCGGATAAGAAGGATGGCAAGGTGAACAAAGGTATATGTGATATACATGTTATTGATGTGTACCTTACTAGAGCTCGCAATAGCACCTGGGTATTTGATACTGGTTCTGTTGCTAATATTTGCAACTCGAAACAGGGACTACGGAATAAGCGAGCACTGGCAAAGGACGAGGTGACGATGCGCGTGGGAAACGGTTCCAAAGTCGATGTGATCGCGGTCGGCACGCTGTCTCTACATCTACCTTCGGGATTAATATTAGACCTAAATAATTGTTATTTGGTGCCAGCGTTGAGCATGAACATTATATCTGGATCTTGTTTGATGCGAGACGGTTATTCATTTAAATCAGAGAATAATGGTTGTTCTATTTATATGAGTAATATCTTTTATGGTCATGCACCTTTGAAGAGTGGTCTATTTTTGATGAATCTCGATAGTAGTGATACACATATTCATAATGTTGAAGCCAAAAGATGCAGAGTTGATAATGAAAGTGCAACTTATTTGTGGCACTGTCGTTTAGGTCATATCGGTGTAAAGCGCATGAAGAAACTCCATACTGATGGACTTTTGGAACCACTTGATTATGAATCACTTGGTACTTGCGAACCGTGCCTCATGGGCAAGATGACTAAAACACCGTTCTCCGGCACTATGGAGAGAGCAACAGATTTATTGGAAATCATACATACCGATGTATGTGGTCCGATGAATATTGAGGCTCGAGGCGGATATCGTTATTTTCTCACCTTCACAGATGACTTAAGCAGATATGGGTATATCTACTTAATGAAACATAAGTCTGAAACATTTGAAAAGTTCAAAGAATTTCAGAGTGAAGTTGAAAATCATCGTAACAAGAAAATAAAGTTTCTACGATCTGATCGTGGAGGAGAATATTTGAGTTACGAGTTTGGTGTACATTTGAAAAATTGTGGAATAGTTTCGCAACTCACGCCACCCGGAACACCACAGCGTAATGGTGTGTCCGAACGTCGTAATCGTACTTTACTAGATATGATGCGATCTATGATGTCTCTTACTGATTTCCCACTATCGTTTTGGGGTTATGCTTTAGGTCATACCGACGATCGAATCTCGGGCAAGTAACATACCGATGACAAAAGGAACAACGTATGTTGTTATGCGGTCCGACCGATGAAGATCTTCGTAGAATATGTGGGAGCCAATATGGGCATCCAGGTCCCGCTATTGGTTATTGACCGGAAACGTGTCTCGGTCATGTCTACATTGTTCTCGAACCCGTAGGGTCCGCACGCTTAAGGTTACGATGACAGTTATATTATGAGTTTATGCATTTTGATGTACCGAAGGTTGTTCGGAGTCCCGGATGTGATCACGGACTTGACGAGGAGTCTCGAAATGGTCGAGACATAAAGATTGATATATTGGAAGCCTATATTTGGACATCGGAAGTGTTCCGGGTGAAATCGGGATTTTACCGGAGTACCGGGAGGTTACCGGAACCCCCCTGGGAGCTATATGGGCCATAGTGGGCCTTAGTGGAAAAGAAGGGGCTGCCCAAGATGGGCTGCGCGCCCCCCTCCCTCCCCTAGTCCTATTAGGACTAGGAGAGGTGGCCGCCCCCCCCCCCACTCTCTTTTCCCCCTTCGCGAATCCTATTCCAACTAGGATTGGGGGGGGATCCTACTCCCAGAGGGAGTAGGACTCTCCTGGCGCGCCTCCTATGGCCGGCCAGCCTCCCCCCCCCCTCTAGTCCTTTATATACTGAGGCAGAGGCACCCCAGAAACACACAAGTTGATCCACGTGATCTATTCCTTAGCCGTGTGCGGTGCCCCCAGCCACCATATTCCTCGATAATACTGTAGCGGAGTTTAGGCGAAGCCCTGCTGCTGTAGTGCATCAAGATCGTCACCACGCCGTCGTGCTGACGGAACTCTTCCCTGACACTTTGCTGGATCAGAGTCCGGGGATCGTCATCGAGCTGAACGTGTGCTCGAACTCGGAGGTGCCGTAGTTTCGGTGCTTGATCGGTTGGATCGTGAAGACGTACGACTACTTCCTCTACGTTGTGTCATCGCTTCCGCAGTCGGTCTGCGTGGGTACGTAGACAGCACTCTCCCCTCTCGTTGCTATGCATCACATGATCTTGCGTGTGCGTAGGAAATTTTTTGAAATTACTACGAAACCCAACACGAATATAGTCATCCAATATATCGATCTTTACGTCTCGACCATTTCAAGACTCCTCGTCATGTCCCCGATCTCATCCGGGACTCCAAACTCCTTTGGTACATCAAAACACATAAACTCATAATATAACCGTCATCGAACTTTAAGCGTGCGGACCCTACGGGTTCGAGAACTATGTATACATGACCGAGACACGTCTCCGGTCAATAACCAATAGCGGAATCTGGATGCTCATATTGGCTCCCACATATTCTACGAAGATCTTTATCGGTCAAACCGCATAACAACATACGTTGTTCCCTTTGTCATCGGTATGTTACTTGCCCGAGATTCGATCGTCGGTATCTCAATACCTAGTTCAATCTCGTTACCGGCAAGTCTCTTTACTCGTTTCGTAATACATCATCCCACAACTAACTCATTAGTTGCAATGCTTGCAAGGCTTAAGTGATGTGCATTACCGAGAGGGCCCGGAGATACCTCTCCGACAATCGAAGTGACAAATCCTAATCTTGAAATACGCCAACCCAACAAGTACCTTCGGAGACACCTGTAGAGCACCTTTATAATCACCCAGTTACGTTGTGACGTTTGGTAGCACACAAAGTGTTCCTCCGGTAAACGTGAGTTGCATAATCTCATAGTCATAGAAACATGTATAAGTCATGAAGAAAGCAATAGCAAGAAACTAAACGATCAAGTGATATGCTAACGGAATGGGTCAAGTCAATCACATCATTCTCTAATGATGTGACCCCGTTAATCAAATGACAACTCATGTCTATGGCTAGGAAACTTAACCATCTTTGATTCAATGAGCTAGTCAAGTAGAGGCATACTAGTGACATACTATTTGTCTATGTATTCACACATGTATTATGTTTCCGGTTAATACAATTCTAGCATGAATAATAAACATTTATCATGATATAAGGAAATAAATAATAACTTTATTATTGCCTCTAGGGCATATTTCCTTCATCTCGTGCCTCCTGCCGGTGCCGCCGCCGGTCTACCTCGTCTTTTGTGGTCTTAGGGCCATGGATGTGTGCTGCATCCTGGCCCTTACCGGAGGGAGGGCTCTGTTTTTTCATTCTGTGTCCTGCTCAGAGAGGCGAATCGGCGGCGGCTCTCTGTAGATTGAATAAAGTTCTCCTCGTCTCAGTGATGTTTGCAGCATCGTCGAAGGGCGTGTGGAGGTTTTGCCTCCGGCAGATCTAGCAGGATTCGATCGGAGTTTGTCTTCGGTGGATCCACGTGAATCTTGTGTTCATGTGTCTACAGGTTGGATCCTTCTGATCTATGCTTCTCTTCATCGGCGGCGGATGATGTTCTTGTGTGCTGGTCTTATGAGGCCTTAGCACGACGATTTTCCGTCTGTCTACTACAACAAAGTTTGCCCGGCTCTGATGAGGGAGGGGCGAAGCCGGCGGCACGGCTTCGGCTCCCTCCAGTACTAGTAGTCGTCGCTAGGTGGTCTATGGATCTAGATTTATTTTTTACTTCTAGTGTTTTGTGTTCTACCTTGACACTTGAGCTGTTTTTTCTAGTCCCTCCGTCTCATAATGTAAGACATTTTTTTTAACTATAGTGCAATGTCAAAAAACGTCTTACATTATGGGACGGAGGGAGTACTTCGGTTTTTAGTTAGTTTTTCACACGAAAACGGCTGTTGTTTTTTAGGAGCTAGATGTTTTCAAAATCTATTAATAATTAGATTATTTATTCTATACAAAAATTCTACATGTATTTTATATTAAAAAGTTTACTCTATATTAAAAAAAAGTTCATCATATATGAACAAAATTTTCAGTATGTACTGAAAATGCTCATCATAAGATTTATAAATTCATTGTGTATACTAAAAAATGTTCAATATATACAAAATAATGTTTATAATATATTATAAAAAAATATTCAGTGTGTATTTAAGAAAGGGCCATCGTATACTAAAAAAGTTTAGTGTGTGTTGGAAAAAAATAATTCACTGTATATTGGGGAAAAGGTTCACCACATATTGCCAAAGCTATAAGAGAAGAAAATGTGCAAAATTAAAGAAACAACAAAAACATAGAAACCCAAGATATGAAAAGTGAAAAAAAGGAAAAGAACCGAAACAGAACAGCCATTACTAGGCCGGGCCCTCTGGAGGAGTCTTCGGCGAAGCCTCAGCTATATGGCGTCATATAGGATTGGCCCGCTGTAGCGTAACAAAATATAGAGCAGATGCCCTGCCACACTACGACGGACTGCTTCGCGCCTCTAACCAGCTCCACCTGTCGATCTTCCATGCCCGGCCGGTTCCCGCCTATCCCAAGCGCGCGTTCGGCCTGAACTCCAGACAATTTTTATTTATTTATTTTTGCCTCGCGCGCCGTCAGTCCCGAGTCCCGACTGTTGATTTTCGTCAACGATGAACAATGAATGAACCCTTGTACGGTGCCGTCATGGCTCCGCGTATGCAGCAGCCGACACGTAAGTAGTTCTGTGAGTTGGAGTGCGACGACTACGCAATGCAACGCAGCTTTTTTTTTGCAAGGTTAAGAGGATTTCATTGCTCAACTGTTGGAATATTCGTTCCTAGAATTGCAGAGGAACGCTGCTTCTAGTCCGAGACGTTCTACCTTTGGACTGTGTAACGCTCAGTATGATGATGGTACTGAACCATGGCTTGTTCTGCCTTTTGACTGTGCTGGGACTGCTCTGCTCTGCTCCTGTGGTGAATATTAAGCGGAGAACATATCCTATGCACCAAGCAAATCTGTGCACCCAATGCACCAGTAGGTTTTGGGCCAATAGATGGAAAAGGAATGGCCCAGATTTGGTCACCAATTAGACTATACCATTTTTACAGAGGCCACACTTCACTTTATAAAAATCAACCCGCACTCCACATCTCTCACATCCATAAGCATGTACATTCAGATTTTTTTTGGCTCAAACACAAAAAGGGTGATATATTTTAAACCGAATGTCTGATTTTGGATCGGTTTTGACTGTGGCATTTGTCTTGACAAGACCTTTGAAACAATATCAATGTTGAATATATTTTGAAAACATATTTTTTGTTGCTTTTTAAACTGTACTCAAACTTGATGTATGGTCAAAAATCTCATTAAACAAAGATGTCAGTCAAAACAGTTCGAAATCAGACATCCGATTCAAAATATATGACCCATTTTTATTTGAACAGAAAATAAATAAGCAAACAGTTTTATTATGGAAGACTGAATGTGAGATATGGATGAAGTGCGGGATAATTTCTAAACAATAGAAGGACTATTTTGCAAATGTACCAACCATCCATCCCTCCGGCCAGCTCATCTCCATCTATTTTTTATCCAACTAGAACGTAAAGGTGCGCTTTGCCGCGCCCGCCTATATTGACAACATATAATAAATTTTAAAAAAGACGACATATAATAAATTTATCTATAAAAATCTAAACAATAAAAACATCCAAGAAATTTTGAACGGCTTTGATGGCTCTAAATATAGGTGAGACATGGTGATCTCACGACCAACAACCTTTTTCTTTTCTACAACACAGGTGGGCATTATGACGCGGCCTTATCAAATCTTTCTAGGAATAAATAGATACATTTGCCAATTCCATGTCATCTATGGAATTCTCCACAGAGGTGTCGTGTGTTAAACACATTGTTATGAGGCTATTGGGCCGAGTAACTCTTGTATCTTGTTGGAGTAGTTAGGTGTTGTATCTCCTTCTATCTCCTGTTTAAGATCTCCTGTAATATCTCTTGTTGGTTAGATAAGACTCTGTCAACTCTTGTAACACAAGTCATCAATCAATATATAACCCCCGCGGCTCCCCTGTTGGGAGTAGGAACGCTTACCCAAACTTTTACATGGTATACAGAGCAACCTCTTCCGCCACATCTAGATCGATCTCTGCTTGCGCCAAGAACCCTAGCCACCTTCCTTCCACCTGCGCCAAAACCCTAGCCCGCTTTCCCTCCGTCAGCCATGTCATCTTCTTCCTCCGCCGTCAACTCTAGCCTCAACTACAACACCTCCGAGCCACTTACCCGAACCAATTACATCTTATGGCGTGCACAGGCAAGATCGCAGATCATGGGTGCCGGCCTCTTCGGCTACCTAGATCAAACCACTGAAGAACCATCAAAAACCCTTACCACCAAAAACGCCGAAGGGAAGGATCAGGTTGTTGTGAACCCTGCCTACTCCCAATGGCTCATCCAAGACCAACAAATCGTCGCTTACCTTCTCAGAAACCTATCCAAAGAAGTTCTCGTCCAGGTTGCTTCGCTTGAGAGATCACATGCGATCTGGACAGCGCTTGGGAACATGTTTTCGGCCATGTCTCTCTCACGCGCCAACAACATACGAGTCGCCCTCACCAACGCCCAGAAGGGCTCCCAGACGGCGGCCGCATACTTTGGTCACATGCGTGCCCTCTCCGACGAGCTTGCAGCGGCGGGCAAGCCGATCGGTGAGGATGAACTGCTCTCCTTCATCATCGCCGGGTTGGACATGGAATACCAGCCCATTATCTCGGCGCTCGACACAAGGACAGAACCGGTCTCCGTCGATATCCTCTTCTCCATGGTAGCAAACTTCGATCAGCGAGTCGAAATGTTCCATGGAACAAACGCCGGATCCTTCAAGTCATCGGCGAATACTGCATCTCGTGGTCGCCAGGGAAACACCAAAACCTACCAAAACCAGCGGAGTGGTGGAGGTGGTGGTGGATCCCGTGGTGGAGGCGGCCAGTACAGAGGCGGCGGAGGACAGTACGGTGGTGGCGGTGGCTACCACAACAGCGGCGGCAACCAGGGAGGTGGCGGCGGCTACCACCCAAACAACAGTGGTGGCGGCGGCTACCCGGGCGGTGGCGGCTATCCTGGTGGGGGTGGCGGCCACTACCAGGGCAATCCTCGCGGTGGAAACAACAGGCGCCCCTCCGGCAGCAACAATCGGGGGCGCAATTCCCAAGGCTACGAGGGATATGAAGGGAAGTGCCAAATCTGTAAAAGAACAAACCACATAGCTAAAGATTGTGATTTTCGCTATGCTGAGGACAATTCTCAAAGAAAAAAAGTTGCAGCCGCTGCTGACATGTCATATGGTGTAGATACAAATTGGTATATGGATACAGGTGCCACTAATCATATCACTGGAGAGCTAGACAAGCTGACGATGCATGAAAAGTACCGTGGCAATGATCAAATCTACACAGCTGCAAATGGTCCAGGTATGGAAATTAGTCATATTGGAAAATCCATCATTGAAACCCCACAACAAATCTTGAACTCAATGACATCTTGCATGTTCCTAATGCTGCTAAGAATCTTCTATCTGTCCATAGAATTGCTCTTGATAATAATGTGTTTCTAGAGTTTCAACATTTCTTCTTTTTGATCAAGGATCAGGTCACGAAGAGGGTTCTTCATAGGGGTATCTGTGTGCAAGGGCTCTATTCGTTGCTTCCCAAGTATTGCAAATTCAATAAACAAGTCTATGGTGCCATCAAGCTTTCTGCTGAAAGGTGGCATAGTCGATTAGGTCATCCGTCTTTTGCTACTGTTCATCAAATTCTTAGTAGGAATAAACTCCCAGTTGTTGGTGAGAGAAATTTAGAAACTGTCTGTGATTCATACCAAAAAGCAAAAAGTCATCAACTACCATATTCTGTCTCTACTAGTGTGTCTACAAAACCCTTGCAACTTATTTTCTCTGATGTTTGGGGGCCAGCACCCACTTCTGTTGGTCGACACTCTTATTATGTGAGCTTTATTGATGACTTTAGCAAATATACTTGGATATATCTTCTTAAAAAGCGTTCAGATGTGTTTCAAGTTTTCCACAATTTTCAAGCCCTCGTTGAACGCAAGTTTGATTGCAAAATTCTTGCCATGCAGTCAGACTAGGGTGGTGAGTATGAAAAATTGAATTCCTTCTTTCAACAAATAGGGATATCTCACCATGTGTCATGCCCTCACGCACACCAACAAAACGGCTCTGCTGAACGCAAGCATAGGCATGTTGTTGAAGTAGGGTTAGCTCTTCTCGCTAATGCCTCTATGCCCCTCAAATTTTGGGATGAAGCTTTTCTTACCGCTGTTCATCTCATTAATATGTGGCCAAGTCAAACTATTTCCAATGAAACACCCACTGAACGCCTTTTGCATGTCACCCCTGATTATCAAACTCTTCGGGTGTTTGGTTGCACCTGTTGGCCCAACCTTCGTCCCTACAATTCTCGCAAACTTAGCTTTCGCTCCAAACAGTGTGTCTTTCTTGGTTATAGTGCTCAACACAAAGGGGTCAAATGTCTTGATGTATCCACTGGACGTGTGTACATCTCTCGTGATGTTGTGTTTGACGAAACCCAGTTTCCTTTTGAAAAACTCCATCCCAATGTCGGTGCTCTTCTCAAGAAGGAAATCCTTCTTCTTCCTTCTCATCTTCTTAGCGATGATTGTGTGGGTGTTACTAATGATGATTCCATATTGACTAATTCCTCTCTGGTTCCATATGAGCTTCATGCTACAGGATTGAACAATGCAGAAAATGGAGTGGAGAATGGTGCAATTCTTTCTGAAAATATTGTGCCGAATGCCCCTGATTTGGATGCAGCAAATCCAGCCGAATCTCCCTCGGGATCGGTGCGGCAGACTGCTGCCGAACCCGCCTCGGGATCGCTGCGCCAGTCTGGGCCCGGATCTGCTTCGGGATCGGTCGCCCGTTCCGCGGTGGACGTGTGTGCAACCCGCCAACCACCGCCAGGGGACACCCCGACCGGCCGGGACCCACCATCCGGGCGCTATGCGCAATCCCCGCGCGTCTACGCCAGGCAACAGCCTGCCCCTGCGCCAGGCGGGACCGCAAGCGGGACCGGCGCTCCACCTGCGCATGCGCTGCTGGATTCCCTTGGATCCTCTGTGGCGCGATCTACTTCATCACCTTCTGGATCTGCCACAGATGATCCGACCGTGACAGCGACCGCGACAACCGCCTCGGGATCGCCTCTGTCAGCTGCCGATCTGACCGGCGCGCCTGTCCAGGCGGATTCTGCTGCTCCTGGATCTTCTGTGCCGCTGCAGCCACCTCGTACACGACTTCGATCAGGCACCATTACTTCTATTAATTATAAAACTAAATATGGCTTGGCTGTATCTGATATGTCTACAGGAGAACCTCGCACTGTTCATGAAGCCCTTGCTGATCCAAAATGGAAACATGCTATGGATGAGGAGTTTTTTGCCCTTCAGAAAAATCATACATGGCACCTTGTTCCTTTCTCTCCGGGTACCAACCTTATTGATTACAAGTGGGTTTTTCGCATCAAACGGAAATCTGATGGTACCATTGACCGTTATAAAGCATGTCTTGTTGCTAAAGGATTCAAACAGAGGTATGGACTTGATTATGAGGATACTTTCAGTCCCGTTGTTAAAGCAGCAACTATTTGTCTGGTTCTTTCTATTGCTGTTTCTTGTGGCTGGTGCCTTCGTCAATTAGATGTGCAGAACGCGTTCCTTCATGGTGTTCTGGAAGAGGAAGTGTATATGAAACAACCTCCTGGGTTTGAAGATCCCAACAGGCCATTCCATGTCTGCAGACTAGATAAATCACTTTATGGACTGAAACAGGCTCCACGAGCATGGTACTCTCGCTTGAGCTCCAAATTGCAAAGTCTTGGTTTTGTTCCGTCCAAATCTGATACTTCTCTGTTTACCTATCGCCGTTCCAACACCACTATTTTTGTGCTTATCTATGTTGATGATATTATTGTTACCAGTTCCTCCAGTAAAGCAGTTACAGCTCTCTTGCAAGATTTATAGGTAGATTTTGCTCTAAAAGATCTTGGTGACTTGCATTTTTTCCTTGGTATTGAAGTCAAGCGAAACCAGGAAGGTGGTCTTCATCTCTCTCAAGAGAAATATGCCACTGATCTTTTGAGCAAGGCAGGATTGCAGGGCTGTAAACCGTCACCAACTCCTCTCTCCAGCTCAGAAAGGTTGTCTCTCACAGAAGGTGTGCCTTTGAATCAAGAGGATGGTACTAAATACAGGAGTCTGGTAGGAGCACTTCAGTACTTGACACTTACGAGGCCTGATATTTCGTTTGCTGTCAATAAGGTGTGTCAGTATCTTCATGCACCTACCTCTACTCATTGGACTGCTGCTAAACGTATACTGAGATATGTGAAGAATACACTAAGCATTGGACTAACGTTTACCAAGTCAACCTCTACACTTGTTAGTGCCTTTTCTGATTCTGACTGGGCAGGTTGCTTAGATGACAGAAGGTCTACAGGTGGTTTTGCAGTATTCTTTGGACCCAACTTAATCTCTTGGTGTGCAAAGAAACAAGCCACTGTGTCAAGATCAAGTACTGAGGCAGAATACAAAGCACTAGCCAATGCTACTGCAGAAATTATATGGGTCAAGTCTTTGCTCAGAGAACTTGGAATATTTCATACACAAATCCCATGTCTCTGGTGTGACAATATTGGAGCTACTTATCTCTCTGTCAACCCTGTTTTTCATGCTAGAACAAAACATATTGAGATTGATTATCATTTTGTTAGAGAGAGAGTTGCTAGCAAAGAATAGCAGATTCGGTTTATACCTTCAAAGGATCAAGTGGCTGATGGATTTACTAAAGCACTGTCAACAGGATTGTTTGAAGAATTCAAGCGTAATCTGAATTTGAGAAGTTCAGATTAAGGGAGGATGTTAAACACATTGTTATGAGGCTATTGGGCCGAGTAACTCTTGTATCTCGTTGGAGTAGTTAGGTGTTGTATCTCCTTCTATCTCCTGTTTAAGATCTCCTGTAATATCTCTTGTTGGTTAGATAAGACTCTGCCAACTCTTGTAACACAAGTCATCAATCAATATATAACCCCCGCGGCTCCCCTGTTGGGAGTAGGAACGCTTACCCAAACTTTTACATCGTGTACTTGACACTGTTCAAGACATTCCAAAGCAATGACGTACATGGGCACTCACCTTGTGTAGTGCCCAGATGGCCCAATTTAGGCACAAATCTCGCACAACCGGAATCAAATCTCATACCCACGATGATTTCAAGCAAACAGGAGATAAAATAAATTACATACTATTTCTTTGAAGTCAACCTGAACTCCAAAATCACATGCTAGCTGTTTCAGTACTGATTCCCGGGTTTCTCCCAAGGATCTTCTCACATGTAATTATAGAGGTTGTGCCCATGTAACAACAAAGGGTGAGCTGAGTACCTGAAATAAATGCAAATCAGACCATACGACCAAAAGTACATCTTTGTGGGTTGCTTTTAGAAAAAAACAGCGAATGGAGTTATGGATGTTCCAAATGTATCAACCTTAACAAATATAAGTCAAATAATCATGTGACTGTAGATGTATTATTGCTACATATCAAGCTCGCATAATGTAAATGATTAGGATTTGCTTGATTATCAATTGTACATGAAGCAACATTAGAAACTTACACAACATGACACTAATAAAGTTGTCTTTGAATAGCTTAGAATTCAAGACTTTGGGTACCATAATCGGTGCTAAAACACTTCAACCTCCTGCAAATGAGGTCGATGCACGCCAGGGGATTCACAAGCATCATGGAGACTGATCCACGGAAAAAATTCAAAATATTGCTTTCCGATACATCAACCTGAGAACGAAGAATTAAAAGGCATTGCACAATAGATCAACGGCTTCAGTTCTCGAGCACCAAGGATGGGAGGAGGGAGGAGGGTCGCTCCTGCGGTCCATCAGCGTTCAGAATCAAGGATGGTTGAGCTGATGAACATCTGACCATTGGTGGCCGCCGGCCGCGGGTTCCATGGGTAGAGTAGGACTTGCAGCTCTTTTCCGACGAAAGATTGGATCTAGAAGTCAAGTGCCCTGCCGATCAATTTCTGGGCGTCTTTCAAGATCCATGGGTCAATATCCGCCGTCTATATGCAGGTGGCGGGGGGCGGGGCAGGGCGCGGTTGGTGGGCCAACGGCGGTAGGCGAGCATGGCAGCCATGAATTTGGGTGAAGAGGGAGGGGAGGCGCTGCTGCAGCGCACACCTGCGACGGAAGGAAAGCACGCACAACCAGCAGCGGTTACGGGAGGGAGAAAGCCGAGCTCCGTCGCCGAGCCATATTTTTTAGGATGCCGAGCCAATTAATAGACGCCGAGAAGAGAAGATAAATATGAGAAAGAAGCCCATAGAACATCCGCACATGTTAGCCCAATTCACCAGCAGGCGTCTGGATCGTTCTACGGAGCAGCAGCCCTGTCACGTGGGCTGCCTATCTAGAACTCATTCAGGAAATTGGAAAAGCCCAAGCTGGCGTTGTGGGACGATGGCAGAGATCTGGTCGGTTGAGGTCGCGATCGGACGGCGGACGAAGCCAAAACACTGAGAGGAGGCATAGCTCGCTCCATTTTACTGTTTCTCAATGGCTCATCTAGCATCGGTGCATTGGGTGCATGAATTAGGCCGATGCACTGGATACATCCTCTATGAAGCGTGTTATTGATTTGATGGCATAGTGATTGCAGTTGCATATGACATCACCCAGAGTGCGTGCTCAATGAATCATCCTTCTTCGTCAGCCTTGGATACGCAGCCAGCCAGTAGCAGTCTTCAGTTTACAGATCGACGAAGATCTCTTTTGCGGGTCAAAAATGTGCGCGGCAGAGCAGACACCGTATATGAAACTGCATATTTTGAAAAAAAAAAGTTTCGCGCAAGAAATTGCAACCATAGTAGTTCATCACATACTACATGATCAAACACTAGTTCATCACAAAACACATGGTCTACATACTACATTTACTACTAGTACTAGAGGGGGGGATCTCACGGCGGCGAGCTCGTGGCCGAGGACGACGCGGTGGAGGAGCTCAATCCTCCTCGTCGGAGCTGCCGAGGTCGATGAACTTCTGCATCTGCTCCTTGCGGATGAGCCGCCACTCATCGTCCTTCTCCTTGGCGGCAAGGTTCGTCATGACCGCCTGCTGGAGCATGAGGGCTTCGAGCTCCTCATCGTGGCGTTGGCGCTCCGCCTCCTCGCGCAAGCTGCGTTCGGCAATGGTGGCGACATCGGCGGCGAAGTCTTCGGACCCGACGACGCCTCAGCGCTCGATCTCCTCGGGCTCCTGCTTGGCGGCGACGAGGTCGCACTCCTCCGGCTCCTCTGACCACTCCCTCTTCACGGGGAGAAGCGCCGCGTCGGAAGAGGAAGAGCTCGCCATGGGGGTGAGCCACGCGGCAGACCTCGACCCCGCGGCGGAGGAGCCTGCAGCGGAGGAGGGTGTACGCCCATGCTGACGGTCATACTCCTCCGTCTCGCGAGGGAGGAGCCTCGACGGCGGCGAGAGGCCCTTGTTCGTCCACTTCTCTGCTGCACTTTTCCTGGCGCCGTCCGAGCAAACACGCCACTCGCGCTTGGGATCGCGGCGACCGCCGGAGCTGCGGCTGGAGCTCCACATGGCGTTTGGAGGCGGAGGAGGGCTCACCGGCGGCGAAAATGCGAGGGGGCAGTGGGGAATCACGGTGGAACGAGGCAGAGGCGGGATAGGGTTTCGACCCATTATCCCCCCCCCCCTGCCCGCAAACTCGTAGATATACCGCTTCTGGGGGGCGGTTTGCAGGCCGTGGTAAAACTATTTACGGGCCGGATGAGTATACGGGCTCTATTCTGCTCAGAAAATTGGACCGAACTCGTATACTCACTGGACTTATGCGGGTTTGCGAGATAAATAGGGTCTGCTAGAGATGCTCTGACTGAGTTTCTGCTTGGAGTATTTAGAGTACTACTATGAAACACGGAGCATTTCGAGTATCAAGGGAAATATGTTTTTGCATAGAGCCACCGGAAAGGTTACTTTGCCTGGAGTATCTATCCAAGGGAAGTTTTGATAAGTACTCCCTCCGTCCTAAAATAAATGTATCAACTTTAATACAACTTTTTACTAAAGTTAGTATATTTTAGGATGTAGCGAGTATATGTCAGGTATGCCATTCAATATGAAGTTTGAGAAACTTAGATCATAAAAAATGAATTTTATTCACACGTGGTCTTGGTATCAATGAAAACTTATAGTGAAAATTTCTAGCCCGTTCGCATGTATTATCTAGAGAACAATAATCATAGTGTTAGGATGCTTTTCTTATGGTTAAAAGTAATGATGAATCTTCTGAACTTGATTGGAGCACACACTACAAAATAACCGAGAGGGTTTGCTATGGTTTATGTTACCTCCACGAGCAAAAACAGATAAGCGTATTATTCACCTTGACTTGATGAGGTCAAATGGCCCTTCCTACAGCAAGTCTTACGTATGAAAGGATTCAATGATACCTAGAGGTCTCAAGTGGATTTATTCATACAGAAAGGCAGTGTCGGGATAAAGGTCAATGATGACACCGGCCATTATTTTCAGACTCGTAAGGGACTAAGACAGGGAGACTTCATGTCTCTTGTGCTGTTTAATATCGTAGCGGATATGTTGGTAGTATTTATTAGTCGGGCTAAAGAGAGTGGCCAAGTAGGAGGTCTCGTTCCCCATCTTGTAGAGGGGGGCGTCTCCGTCTTACAATACGCAGATGATACTATTATTTTCATGGAACACGATTTTGCAAAAGCTAGGAATATGAAGCTTATTTTATTCCTTTTCGAGTAATTGTCCGGGCTCAAAATCAATTTCAATAAAAGTGAATTGTCCTGCTTTGGGGGAGCTAAAGAAGAACAGGATAATTACAGAAGCTTATTCGGTTGTGAAATGGGATCCCTACCTTTTAGTTATCTAGGGATTCCAATTCACCATAGACGATTAACGAACAAAGAATGGAAATGTATAGAAGATAGATTTGAAAAAAAATTGAGCTGCTGGAAGGGGAAGCTCATGTCTTACGAAGGAAGGTTGGTGTTGATTAACTCGGTTTTGACGAGTTTGTCAATGTTCCTCTTATCTTTCTTTGAAGTACCGGTAGGGGTACGGAAAAGATTGGACTTTTACAGATCCCGTTTCTTCTGGCAAAGCGACGAGGCCAAGAAGAATTATAGACTGGCTAGATAGGATATTATGTGTAGACCCAAAGACCAGGGCGGGTTAGGGATTGAGAATTTAGAGATAAAGAATAGATATTTGCTTAGCAAATGGTTATACAGATTATCGACGGAGACCGAAAGCATGTGGATACAAATCTTGCGGAATAAATACCTACATACTAAGAATTTGGCCCAGGTGAATGCTAGACCAACAAACTCACCCTTTTGGAAAGGGTTAATGAAGACAAAAGTAACTTTCTTCCAGCGGGTGAAGTTCCTAATTGGTAGTGGTACTGCTACTAGGTTCTGGGAGGGCACTTGGCTAGGGGAGACGCCCCTGGCCTTACAATACCCCTCTCTATATAATATTGTGCAACGTAAGAAAGATTATGTCGCCAGTATTAAACTCAGTACCACTTAATATCCAATTTAGGAGATCTCTTGTAGGGGAACGTTGGAATATGGTTACACCTGGTACGTGTTGATGGATGTTCAACTTTCAGATCAGGCGGATACAATTAGTTGGAAGTTAACCACGAATGGAGTATTCTCGGTCAAATCCATGTATTTGGACTTAATTGATTCCGGCACATTGTCGAGGTCTTTGCACATATGGAAGATTAAAGTTCCACTCCCCATCAAGATATTTAAGTGGTTTGTCCACAAAGGAGTCATCTTGACCAAAGATAATCTGATGAAAAGGAATTGGGTCGGTCAATCTAGATGTTGTTTTTCTGATCAAAACAAGACAATTAAACACCTCTTTATCGAATGTCCACTTGCAAAACTGTTATGGCGATCCATTCATATAGCTTTTAACATTAATCCTCCAATGAGTATAAACACATTATTTGGGACGTGGCTTAATGGAGTAGACATACACACAGTTAAATATATTCGGATAGGGATATGTGCACTATTAGGGCTATATGGAACACTCGAATGATATGATTTTTAATGGGACAAAATTCATTAATTTTTTGCAGGTTATCTACAGAGTTACAGCCTGGATCCGTGTGTGGTCGTTACTCACTCATGCGGACTACAGAGAGATTATGGTTATTGGGTGTAGCCGATGAAAGACGGTAGCACGGGCTATCTTCAGGCGATTTGGATGGCGAGCTAATAATAGACTAGATGTGTAGGCATCGTAGCCTATTTTTTATAGCCGGATGTGGCTGTCTCGCCGGGTGTGGCGATTTACAGATTTGTTTATCTTTCTTGTTCGGATTTTAAGTTTCTGTGAAACTTAAGACCTTGTATTGATTTTAATAATATGGTTGCATGCATCGATTGATGCGGAGGCAGGAGGTAAGCCTCCTTTTAAAAAAAACTTGACTTGAAGTCTGTGAACATATTGCTCGGCGATGATATGGTGCCGAAAATCACCGACTTTGATCTGTCAAGACTGCTTGATAAACAAAAAAAACTGTTTGCAATTCATCTCATGATGGAACATTGTAAGTTAGTCCAAGTTCTTAATACCAAAACTTTCAGTAAATATGTGCTTTCATTACAATCACGTTAACACTCCAAAATTGTTTACATGAAGGTGAGTCCTAAAATTGGCTAGCAATTGGTTGGCGCCTAACATTTCTTAGGGCATCTCCAACACGGATTACTCCACCCTTATATGTCTGGATGAGACTGTCTGTACATTTTATTTTTAGGCCTTCAACGCGAACACCTATTATGTCCCCGTTTTCTGCCCGAACAGGATGAGCTTCAGAATCCCCTACTTTGTCATCAAATGAAGGAAGAAACAGAGGACTCCACGGACACATCCGGGCTCATGAAAAGTCATGCAGGCCCGACCCACAACCTCTCTCTCTCTCTCCATGGATAAAGAGGGAAAAACAAAGTTGAAATGTATGAAAAGTGGCGGTGTACATCTGAAATATATGCGAACATTTGATGATGTTGGTTTGATATTTACCATTGGAAATGGCATAAGGGCATCTCCAACGTGGACCCTCAAACCGCCCGCATCGGTCCACACCGCATGGTCCGGACGTATTTTAACATCCAACACGGTTCTGTAGCCCTCCGTTGGTCAGTCCGGACGTCCTTTTTACCGATAACGAGGATGAGGGATGGGGCTTTGCAGATGTTCGGACCGCTGCCACGCACGCGTCCGACAACCCTCGCCCACCCAAAACCTTGCTCCTTCGCCTCTAGCTTTTCCTCAAACTTCAACGGCTCTCCGTCAATGTCGACACCCTCGCCTCCTTCAGAGTCTTGGCCATCATTGTATTGGCTTTGGCCTTCTTGGCCTTGTGAGTCTTGGCTGTTAGCGTCTTGGCCATCTTGAGTCTCGTCGTCATCTCCTCCAAGACTTCGGTCGGCCTCGGGGTGGGCGTTTCACCAAACAGGCCGCGGGCATGGAAAAGTTGGCCAGGGAGACCACCCGCGGGTGCTTCCTTTGTGTTTCGGTGGACTGGCCGACCACAGGGGTGGCATTGAGGTCAATGGGAGGCACCGCGTGGAAGATCGACACATAGACACATGTTTCCGGTGAGCCGTCCCAAGCTGATGTGGAGAAATTGGACGTGTTCGGGTTATGTCTAGGAAGGAACCCGAACGTTGGCGGTGTTGTTGACATGCATGGTGACTCAGGACGCAGCTGGCGGGCCAACGACGAGGCAGAGCTGGTTGTGGCCGCAGTAGCGGCAGCAAGAAGGGTTTGCTCACCACGGAACCCTAGCATGAGGAGGGCCTGTCGTTTTTCGCATCTGCGGCCTGCACCTGAAATACTGTGACTATGGTCGCGGCGGCTGCCAATGAGGCATCTACTTTCTTCTTGCCTCGCCTCCTCTGATCATCTCGCTTCGCCGACTCGGCAGCCGTCTCCTCCGTGTTGCGCACCTTCTTCGCTTTTTGGGGGCCACAGCGCGGGCAGTCATGGCGGGTACAATTGTAACGCCCCAGATATAACTTTCCCAATTTGTACTCCAACTCTTGCCGTTTCCGGCGTTAAGTTATATTTATTTCTCGAGTTCGGGTCTTTGTCTCCGTGTGTTGTTTTTCGTTGTCATGCATCTCATATCATGTCATCATGTGCATTGCATTTGCATACGTGTTCATCTCATGCATTCGAGCATTTTCCCCGTTGTCCGTTTTGCATTCCGGCGCTTCGTTCTCCTCCGGTGGTCATTTCTAACTTTCTTTTGTGTGTGGGGATTAAACATTTCCGGATTGGACCGAGACTTGTCATGCGGCCTTGGTTTACTAGCGGTAGACCGCCTGCCAAGTTTCGTATCATTTGGACTTCGTTTGATACTCCAACGGTTAAACGAGGGACCGAAAAGGCCTCGTGTGTGTTGCAGCCCAACACCCCTCCAATTTGGCCCCAAACCCACCAAACTCTGCTCCATCATCTAGAGCGTTCGATCACGATCGTGTGGCCGAAAACCGCACCTCATTTGGACTCTCCTAGCTCCACTTATGCCTATATATACACCCCCCGTTTTTCGGATCTTCCCCTACCTCCGAAACCCTAAAAAAATCTCCTCCCGCCGACGGACACGTCCGTGTCGAGCCGGAAGCGTCCGGATCCACCGCCGCCGCCACTTGTCACCCTCCCATTCGCTGCCGCCTCCACCTACCGCGCCGGCCCGGAGAGCCCGCGGGAGGCCCTCCCGGCCCGCGCGCCTCGCCACCCGCGCCTCTCGCCTCCTCCACCCGGCGACCACCGCGCCCCTCGCCGGCGGCCGCCGCTCCGCCGCGCCGCCTCGATCCAGCCGCTCCGCCCCGCCGCCTCGACGCCGGCGCGTCGCCGCGCCTCGACCGCCACGCCCGCTACCTCGGCTTCCGCGCCCGCCGTCGCCACCTCCTCGCCGTCTCCTCGCCGCCCCGGCCGCCGTCCTCTTCTTCCCTGGCCGTGAACAGTGACTCCGGCGATCTCCATAATCCGTGCGTGAACAGTAATTTCAGATCTGAGATCTGGAATTTTGAGGGTTGACTTTCTCCTCCGAACCCTAATTTTTGTGCATACTTTGACCTGCAATATCTCTGCATCCGTAGCTCCGTTTTGGACATATAATATATCAAAATGTTCGTCTCGACGAGTACATCATTTCATTCCATTGCATCATTTTCATTTGAGTTCATCTTGATTCCCGAAATGCTGCTAGAAGGAGGCTTCGTGAGTTAATTGTCAGATCTGCTAGTTCATCTTAGACTTTTGTCATTTTTGCCATGATTGTTGTGTGCATGATATGCCTGTGAGTCCTTCATATGTTTTGTTAAGCATCTTGTTATCTTTCTAGAGGTGCAACCCATGCATTTTTAAGATGTGTGTGGTGACTTGTGCAAGCTTGCAAAGTGAGGCACCCGGTAAATCTGTTTTCAGGGACTTAGTAGTTTTCACTAAGTCTGAGATTATTTAGTTCATGATGCCATATGTTCTTACTGTTTCCTAATGATCCGTGCCTCTTTTGAGGATGATCAGTAAAGGAGTTTTGTTAATCTTGTTATGTTCTATCCAACCTTGTCTTTACTTGCAATTATGGAGCACCCTAGCTTGAGTCAATCAAGCTCTACTTTTGCTTGGTTGTGAATCTGGGCAGATCGTCAACTCGTTTGCGATTTTGCCGATGCTATTGTAGTTGATCCGTGCATGCTATGCCATTGTTCTTGCCATGTCTAGTTAGAATTTTGTGCCTTCTTAATGGATGTATGCTTTCCTTGCCATGACTTGCACCGTAGTGAGTGCATCGAGCTCGTTTACATGCCTTCGTGAGTTATATTTCAGCATGTCTCAGTTTTCACCAAGTCTGAAAACTGATTGTGTTTTAGCTATGTTCGTGTGCTTGTTAGTATATTTTGTGATCCCTTTTGGCCCCAGGTCACTTAGGGTCTTTTGTTAAGCTTGTTGAGTAGCTCCATGCCATGTTCTTCTTTGTCCTAATCAGGTCATGTATCAAATTGTTTTGCTGCTCCGAAGAGGGCTTCATGATCTGAAATTTCAGACAAGTGTTAATTTCACTAAGTCTGAAATCTGTTTTGCATTTGCGTTTTTGCCATGCTTGTTTGAACCTCATAATGGATGAATTGGCCGTGGCTCAGTGCTAGTCTTTTGTTAAGAATCTTGAATGCTTCCCTGCCATGTATTTTGTTGCCATGTTTGAGTGTTGTAGCATGTTCATCTCATTGCATTTAGATGCCTACTTGCTGTATATCGCAGACCGGTGTCATTCTTAAATCGCTTGCCATTTCCAAACCGTAACTCCGATTCCAGCGTTCTTTATATCGTTTTCAATCGATTTCATCCTCTCTTTCCAGTGGCACACTTGGTTTTCCAAGTTGAGGCCAGGTTCATGCATTTCCTGTCATATCTTGCATTTTGCATCCCACATCGCTTCCCGCATAGCATACCATCATCGCAGCTTATTGTTTGAGTTTGCACGTGGTTGATTGTATCCTTGTTGCTTGTTTGTCTTGTTTGGGTAGAGCCGGGAGACGAGTTCGCTAACGAGGAGCCCGTTGAGTTTGCTTTTGAGGATCCAGTCAACTCTGACAGCTTTGCAGGCAAGATGATCATACCCTCGAAATCACTACTATCTTTGTTATGCTAGTTTGCTCGCTCTTTTGCTATACCAATGCTACGATACCTACCTTTTGCTTGTCAGCCTCCCAATTGCCATGTTGAACCTCTAACCCACCATGTCCTAGCAAACCGTTGATTGGCTATGTTACCGCTTTGCTCAGCCCTTCTTATAACGTTGCTAGTTGCAGGTGAAGATTGGAGCCATTCCTTGTTGGAACATTTACTTACTTGTTGGGATATCATTATATTGCTATGTTATCTTAATGCATCTATATACTTGGTAAAGGGTGGAAGGCTCGGCCTCTCGCCTAGTGTTTTGTTTCACTCTTGCCGCCCTAGTTTCTGTCATATCGATGTTATGTTCCCGGATTTTGCGTTCCTTACACGGTTGGGCTATAATGGGAACCCCTTGATAGTTCGTCTTGATTAAAGCTTTTCCAGCAATGCCCAACATTGGTTTTAGCATTTTCCACCTAGCCTCTTTTTCCCTTTGGTTTCCGGAGCCCGAGGGTCATCTTATTTTAGCCCCCCACGGGTCAGTGCTCCTCTGAGTGTTGGTCCGACCGAGTAGACTGCGGGGCCACCTCGGGGCAACTTGAGGGATGGTTTTACTCGTAGGATGTCTCATCTGAGTGTGCCCTGAGAACGAGATATGTGCAGCTCCTATCGGGATTTGTCGGCACATTCGGGCGGTGTTGCTGGTCTTGTTTTAACCTGTCGAAATATCTTGTTGTACCGGGATACCGAGTCTGATCGAAATGTCTCGGGTGGAGGTCTATTCCTTCGTTGACCGTGAGAGCTTGTCATGGGCTAAGTTGGGACTCCCCTGCAGGGATTGAACTTTCAAAAGCCGTGCCCGCGGTTATGGGCAGATGGGAATTTGTTAATGTCCGGTTGTAGATAACTTAAACATTAATTTAATTAAAATGAATCAACCGTGTGTGTTACCGTGATGGCCCCTTCTCGGCGGAGTCCGGGAAGTGGACACGGTGTTGGAGTAATGCTTGCGCAGGTTGTTCCTCTAGATTCTCGCTCGCGCTTTGCCTCCTCTTCTCGCTCTCTTTTGCGAATAAGTTAGCCACCATATAAGCTAGTCGCTTGCTGCAACTCCACATATACTTGCCTTATCCTTCCTATAAGCTTAAATAGTTTTGATCGCGAGGGTGCGAGATTGCTGAGTCCCTGTGGCTCACAGATACTATAACTCCAGATGCAGGTCCAGGTGTTTCCGCTCCAGGTGACGAGTACGAGCTCAAGTGGGAGTTCGACGAGGACTCTCAGCGTTACTATGTGTCTTTTCCTGATGATCAGTAGTGGTGCCTAGTTGGGGTTTGATCGGGACCGTGTCGCATGTTGGGTCTTCTTCTATTTTGGCGCCGTAATCGGGCCATGAGTGTTTGGATGATGTATGTTATTTATGTACTTTGATGTGACATGGCGAGTGTAAGCCAACTATGTATCTCCCCCTTTTATCATATATTACATGGGATGTTGTGATGATTGCCTAACTTGCGACATTGCTTTCAATGCGGTTATGTCTCTAAGTCGTGCCTCGACACGTGGGAGCTATAGCCGCATCGAGGGCGTTACAACAGTGGCAGCGGAGAGGGGGGTGGTAGCGGGGTTCGGTTCGTCGACCATGGTGGGAGGGCGGGAGGGTTTTGCGAGAGATGGGGAAATGGGGTGGGTGTGCCATAGACAAGCGGGGCAGGCGAGGACAAGGGGAGGGCGTCGCGGGCATCCGCACGGACGCAAACTCGACTTAAATTTGGACCAGAAATGGCTTGCGGCAAACAAAAAAAGACCGACACGCATATATTTATGTCGGCGCGTTGGATCTTGATATTTTTAATTTTTATCCACGCGGAACCAAACTGATCAAATGGGTCCCTGCGTTGAAGTTACGCGTTATAAAAGTGAACGGAGGGCGTAATCCATACTCCCCTAACAAGTATGGTCCTGGCTACGTGTGCAGCCACGTACGATGCTGACTCTGCTGCCACGTTGACATACAGATGTGTGTCCCACTTGTCAAAACATGGGAGAAAGAAATAAAACTGAAATGGCGCGCGACGGCCGGCGGGGGCCCGAGATCGAGGTTGGCCCGTATGCACGAGTTGTTTTTTAGCCAAGTGCGCTTCATCTAGAGATGGCCGATGGCGGGCCGTGTTCCTGTTCAAAATAGTGTATCAGAGTTCCCCTCACCACACCACACCACAGCATTCTCTCTGCCGAGACTCTGTACTCCTCTGCCCACGCTTCGTCCTCCTCCGGCCTCCGCTCCGCTCTACTGGACTGGACCGGCGCCGGCGGATCCGGGCTCCAGATCGACTGACTCCTCGCTGGTGAGTGTCAGGCCACACCCGCCCGCGTTTGTTAGCCTCCATAATTCCACACGACCGGAGTCCTCCGACGACCTGGATCGATCCGCTCCACTGGACTGCCGCTGGCCGCTGGCGCATCAGGACTCTGGATTCATCCCCTGCTGAACGTTGGTGAGCAAATCTAACTTGCTTGGTTTGTTTCACTGTTCCGAGATTTCCTCATCCCCGCCCCCTGGCTTTTTCGTTGCTCTAAACAGGAATAGGGAGCTACAGTATATCATTCTGACAGTTCGGGTGAACAGCAGGTGCCTACATGGTAACATGGCTACATCTGCAGCAGAGGCAATGGCGACGCTGGGCGTGGAGGTCGCAGGTGCCGGTGTCGAGCTTAGATTTGATGGTCACCGGTTCCGCATGGTTGTCAAGCTGAAGGAACTGGACCCGGTGTGGAACCAGCCCTTGTACTCCGAGTACTCCGACCTGCGTACACGAATCTGCTCAAAACTTTGCCCCCTTACTCTCGAAGCAAGTGTGTACAGGGTCAACGAATCTGCTCAAGGTTCTTCCAGTGACTCTGTCGAGCTTGATCTGGCCTCGATGTCGAGCTTCATCCAGCGCCTCAACCTGCTTTGCGATTTTGTTCTTGAAGCCTACCTCAACGAGTCTGCCCAAGGTTATTCCATTGTCTGTGTCGAGGTTAGATATCTGAACATGAAGTGTGTCATTGTCCAGCTTAAATATCTGAACCAGGTGTGGAACCAGCGCGTCTACTTCGATCTGTTAGATCTATCGAATCTTCGCGTGGTTAATCTCGAAGGTGGTGCGGCCAGGTCAGCCGGATTGCATAGCGCCTCAGTCCTGCGCATCTCTGATTATGCACAAGCGTTCAAATTGCTCGTGCAATACAAGTGGGGACCTCGCTCTGGCTTCATCGATCGAGGAGACACCAGAGCTCAAATTGCAAGCCTGTATTCACCACCAATATGGTTGTGTGTGTCGTGGTCGTATGGGAAAAAGAAACCAATGTGGTTGTGTGTGGAGGTCGTAAGCGCTTATGACCTCATGCCCATGGATGAGCAGGGCTCTGCGAGTACTTTTGTTGAGCTTGCCTTTGATAACTTTCGGTACCGCACGGCTGTCAAGGAGAAAGATCTGAACCCGGTGTGGAACGAGCGGTTCTACTTCGATTTGTCCGATCCTTCTAATCTCCCTCAGCTTCATCTCAAAGCATATGTCTACCACGTCAACAGACTATTCAATGGTTCCGAGTCCTTGGTTGACAAGGTCAGAGTTGATGGGACCTCATTCCTGCCCTTACATGATGCTAAAGTCTGTCTTTATCCATTGCAGCAGCACAGGGGATTCTCTTTTGTGAAAGGGGAATTACAAAAGAAAGAGTCGAGCTTGCTTTTTTTTCGAAAAGGGGGTTTTCCCCAGCCTCTGCATCAGAAAGATGCATACGGCTCATATTATTAAAATAAAATCCAGTAACAAAGTCTTCAAGTATCGATGTGCGAAAATAAACAAAAAGCTCAAAAGAACTGAAACCCTAAGCCACAACCGGCTGGCAAACACAATAGGAGCATTACATGTCTATCCTATTACATGACCGCCATCCAAACCGGTTAAAAATATCCCGCGCTACCATCTCCCATCGGGTAGACGCAGTAACCAAACGCTCCCTGGCCTTCGTCGAGCTTGCTTAAGGTGGGGTCGCTCCGTTCATTACTTCAAGTGTATTTTCTGTTTTGTAAATGAATGTCTTCCAGGCTAATAATCTGAAGCGCATGGATACAAGTTATCCTTGAAAGGAAAGACAATTCCGAATCTGCTTTGTCTACGAATAAGGAAGCTATAAGTAATGCAACTATGAATCTCATGGAGAGTTCGATCCTGGCTCAGGATGAACGCTGGCGGCATGCTTAACACATGCAAGTCGAACGGGAAGTGGTGTTTCCAGTGGCGAACGGGTGAGTAACGCGTAAGAACCTGCCCTTGGGAAGGGAACAACAACTGTTGAGTTCACAAGTACTCTATGCATTGCGGAAGCGGACAAGTCAGCTCTGTTGAAATATATTGCCCACCTCCCTCCATCAGTTCGGACTTTTGGATGAGTTGGCTGGAGCATGAATTCAATATGATATCAGAGCCAAGAGGTCTTGAGTTCAAGACCCTGCCAACGCAGTATTAAATAAAAACGATTCTGCGGCCTACATCGATCCCACGTCTAAGGACTAAAATATCCTAGACGTGAGGGGAAGTGTTGAAATATATTGCCCACCTCCCTTCATCAGTTCGGACTTTTGGATGAGTTGGCTGAAGCATGAATTCAATAGGCTCCGGTCGATGTTTGCTCTATTCTTGTCTTTGACACGGTATATTTAGTTAAAGTCACCAGAGACATGCCACTTTGAGCCATGGGGAGGTTTTTCGCCAACCAACTCCTGGAAGAAAGCATCCTTCAGGTTGCTTCTTGTTGGTCCATAGACCGTTGTTAGCTTAAAGGTTCTATTGTGTTCTTTGATCATGATGTTGCAGGACAGGAAGAAGACTCCGATGAAAACATCCTTCACGTACACAACATCGTCATCCCAGAGAAGCAAGATGCCACTCCGTGTACCATTAGCAGGGCACTGGCAAAAATTCTTTAATCTTTGACCTCACAGGTATGAAGCGATGAAAGGGTCGACGAGCTCTATCTTGGTCTTCAGCAGACAGACCAAGTGACATGGAGTAGCGAGGATTGTTTCTTGGATTGTTGATCGACGGTCGGGATAATTTAAGCCTCGGACATTCCAGCTTAGAATACTAAGATTTTGATTTATCATGGGAAACTTGGGTTATATCAGAAGTGAAGTAGCAGTTGGCCGCAACAAAGCAAACATCAGCCTGACATTCAACATTCAGCTCACACCTGCTAAAACGAGACGAACTAATCAGCACAAAAGCCTCACCAAGGCAGCAGATAGCAGACGGCGACGTCGACGATTGCAAACAGGCGTACACACATAAGTAGAGGGGTTGAAACTATCATGTAAACTAGAGCACTTCTTCTATAGGGGCTGCAAACGCTCCGGTCACTCCGCCGAGCCGGACGTGTCCCCCATCACCGCCTGCGGCTCAGGTCCCGCGTCACCACCAGGGCATCCTCGACGGCTTGCGCAAGTCGCGGTCAAGGTTGAACAGCGCCCGGAGAGCCGCCACTGTGATGTCAGGGAGCTGCCCTTGGAACATGACCACAAATTTGTCAATGGCTTCCTTTGTGACTTGTTGGCCTTCATCCACGACGCCCATGCACTGGCATAGCAGCTTCTCCGCCATCTTCGCAATCGGTATCTTTCTCCCCTTGGCTTGGAGACGCGGGCTGGAGCGAGCAAGGTTGAAGCCTACGACCCAGCCAGCGTCTTCCTTCTCTCCTTGTCGGTGGTCTTGGCCTTGGGGAGGGTGATCTTGGTGCAGCGAGCAGGGGTGGCTGGCAGGCCACAATCAGGGGAGAGCACGGCGGCGTCCCCGCATTGCCAGCAACCAGGCTGACCGCCGGGACAAAGATCGCGGTGACCGGCTCAGCTTCAGCTTCGGAGGAAGGAGATGGAGCAACAGCTCCACTGTCTTGCGCTGCAGGAGAGGACGGGATGATCTCGATGATGTCCAGGGTCGTGGTACGGGGAGGTAAATTACGAATGCCATTTCACCTTCTTCTTTTGACGTACAAACCATGCTTCATTTGGCCAGTCATAATGAGGGTGTCACGATGCACAAATAACTTACACAACTCAAAAATGAAGGCAGACTCTGCATTCAAAATCCTCCACTTTATCTTTAATTATACCCCTAATATTCCAGAAAAGTGAAGTCACCTAAGACCTAATTTTCCTGGGGTGCTTTCCCCGCTTATGGATTTCACCATGAAAAGGGAAGATCTGTTGTGTAAATCAACCCTGGCACTAGTGTTGATCGTGGTTGATTCGTCGCTCCACATACATAGAGGCCGGCCGAGGAGTAGGGCATGATGCGTCGGTTGGGCTTCGCACGCAAGTACCTAGCGATTTGGCCGGCGTATATCCAGACAGACCTGTAGTATATTGTATGGAGTAATATCGTTGACAACAAGACACCGTGTGTGTGTCCATTTGATCTTTTGAGATAGCTTATTACTATCTCCGTCCAGGTTGGTTAGTCCTCTTTGTATTTTGTGTCAGAATTTAACCATAAGTTTAACTAACAAAATGTTAATATATGTTATAAGAAATGATACAGTTGGATTTGTATTTAAACATAGTTTACAATGATACGATTTTTCTGTGACATGTATTAACATTTTATTAATTAAATTCATGGTTAAAATTTGGCACAAAATACTAAAGGGGCTAATGAATTAGGACGGAGGTAGTACTATTACAACACATAGGCCACGTTGTCGTGTCTGTATGTATGCATTGATAGGGAAGGGATCAGCTAGCTATGTGCTGTCAACACTTCCAAATTTCCTTGTTCTTCTTCCACTAGGCTGTGACAACGAAACGACCCGACCGTATCCGCTACCACCGTCCAAGGCTCCAAGCCTCCTCTTCTAGTATTCTCCGACCTTGATCCATCTGCTCTACCGGACTGGCACATCCTATCCGGATCGGATACATGCCCTGCGATCGAGCCATCGGTGAGCAAATCTAACTTTTTCCATCGATTTTTTTCTCTCACACTGGTCGTTTCGCTGGCTGCTCTAATCAAGCATACTGCAGTATTTGTTTCACTGCTCCCCATGCATCCAGTTTGCTGTGGATTCCTTTGCTGCTTGCGTCGCGTGGGGGAGAACTAATACGAGTTTAATTTGCTGCTTAATCGCCGGAGAGATATCCAGTGGGCAGTGGCAGTCCCTTGTTTTTCCAAGAGAAAATTGAATCCGCCCTTACCTACAGCTATTGTACGCATATACCGCCTCCTTTACTCACTCCCCTTCTGCTTTAGCCTCATCCAATAGGGGATTTAACATCAGTGCTCAGTTCAATCAAAAGGTCAAGGGCTCTCCTTGGTTCAAAGGATTCCCAAAGGGGTTTTGGAAAAATCTAGCCTTGAGAAACTTTCCCACGTTGTTCGATTTGTAGGATTGCTATCCATGATTTTTTTTTCCTATGATATGATTCATTTGTGTTGGGAAGTTAGACAATCTCGTGATTGCCCGTCCCAAGTACCCGAAGCAAGGTCAATCAACTCATTTACCTTTGGGAGAAGTGTACCTCCCCTTTCAGTAATGATTTTACTATTGGGACTCCTGAAACCCAAGAGTCGTTCCATATGTTAATTTGCTCTCCTGTAAATAATTCATGAGTAAAATCATTAATAGCATGCATATCTCTAGCAAACTAAATGAACAGTGCAACACAAACAGCAACACGGCACATGCAGCAACAACCATAATTATAGATTGGACAATATCACAACGCACGTACTAATCATTTGTAGGTGAAGTAGTCACGGCTACTACAAAGGTGATGTTGTTGATGACAACGTTTATGAAGACCGGCCAAAACAGACCGTAGCGGAGATAACGGTATGCGACGCCCCTAGACTTGAAAGGAAAACTACTCGTCTTGACGAATGTGAGTAGTCGCGTGGAGCGCTTCCCAAAAACCTAATCTGCCCTCCCCCGATGCATGATCACAAGGACGAGAGGATCTTGAGGCCTGCTCTCGTGCTCACGGTGTATGCCAGCATTCGGGATGGAGTAGACTACAGTGGCGACACAGGTAGAGAGCAGAGGCAAACCCTAACTTGTTCTGTGTGTATTTGGCAGTGACCAATAAGTTGTATATGTAGGAGAAGTCACGCGGTCTCGTCTCACGATCCAAACTGATTAGGTTTCCAAAACTAAATGGTCAAGAAACTAAAATATAAAACATCAAAAGAAAGTCACGCACCTGCAAAGCCATGGACCGGATTTTGGTAGACCATTCACGCACATGTCGCATGTCACACGTATGCACCCTTCACCCTGGCCAAGCTATATAAGGTGGTCTCACACCACCTCCACCAATGGAATTTTTCTCGAAAATAACTAGTGGCATGGGACTAAATGATTTGCAGCACCTCTCGCCATTTATTCAAGCCCATTAATTCTAACAATTTATACTTCTTTCATATATATTTTTACTCCAGCCGTATGTGAAGAATAATATATCTTCCGTCACAAACGAACTTTCCTACAATCATGTAGTATTCAACATGTCATGACATTGTATTCCTGTGCTTTTCTCATTTGTGTCTTGGAAATCTTGTGAATCGAAAATGCCCTAACTTAAGTCATGCCCAGCTTTTATATTTAGGATGCTAATGCATTATGATATAATCTCACCTTTCACGGCTCATTTAGGTCGAATGGTTTTCAAGATTCAGTTACAAACTTTTGGAGCCACTTCACTTCATGGACTCCTTCCCGCTTGTAGGCAATGATGCTAAGTAACTATGTTTTTTCTCTTTTGCAGCATTACGGTCTAGTAGACTACAACATAACTACCAGACACAATGCCAAGATATAAGCTTGGCGTGGAAGTTGTGGGTGCTCATGGCCTGATGCCTAAGGATAGCCAAGGTCCCTTGAGCGCCCGTGTCCAGCTTCGCTTTGATGGACATCGGCTTTGCACGGCCGTCAGGGAGAATGATCTAAACCCGGTGTGGAATGAGCGTTTTTACTTCGACGTGTCTGATCCATCAACTCTTGACGAGCTTAGTCTTGAAGCATATGTCTACCACGTCGAAAAATCCACAGAAGGTGGTGACGGATCCTCCTCCTTCCTTGGCAGGGTCCAAATTGCTTGTTCCACAATCGCGGACCTCTCTGATATTGTAATATCACAATATTACAAGTTGGAGACGCGCTTGCTGCAGAAGCATTCACTTATCCGGTGTGTCAATGGGAAGTTGGGTTTGAAATTATACCTCGCCACCAGTGATTCCTCTGTCAAAGCTTTGGAACCTCCTCCACATCGGCTGATGGATAATGTGATATGCTCCTTCTCAGCACCACTGTTGCAGGAGGATCAGAGTCCAACACCACATGATATACCATTACAATATTTGAAAGAAATCACAAACAACTTCTCTGATGAGCGAATCCTTGGTCAAGGTGGTTACGGTGTGGTATACAAGGTAGTAAGAATGTAAGATTATAGCATGTCGTTGTTGACTTTTTTTTGCTACATTATGAAGCTAATCCACAAACCCATATACTATGTATTAATAGGGTGAGACTTTTAAACAGGGAGTGCAACAAAATGGGGAAGCAATTGCTGTCAAGAAGATCGTGTCTTTCTTAATGTCAAGCCAGAAACAATTTGAAAACGAGGTATATCATCTTATGATGCTTAAGCACCGCAATATAGTGCGATTTGTAGGCTACTGCTACGAAACAAAAAATGAGTGTTTAGAGTACAAGGGGAAATATGTTTTTGCTGAGATGGTGGAAAAGTTAATTTGCTTGGAGTATATGCCCAACGGAAGCCTTGATAAGTATATATCGGGTAAGTCATTCAATATGGAATGTTGTTTCTCGGTTTGAGATTCTAGTTTGTGAGGTTTGAGCTTTGCTCTGCAAAACTTATTTTATCCACATATACTAATTAAGTGTCAAAACGGATAGACATTTGATGCTGATATCAATCAATAATGGACAACTGAGAACACGCTGTAAAATTTTATGGACATCATGCTTGATTATATTATCTAGAGAACAACTACAAAGATTTTCATGTGACATCTCTGAGAATGCTCTTCCACTAATTACCAATGTAGATGAATCTTCTGGACTTAATTGGAGCACACGCTATAAAATAATCGAGGGGATCTGCTATGGTTTACACCATCTTCATACAGAAATTGATAAGCCTATTATTCACCTGGACCTAAAACCTTCAAACATATTGCTCGATGATGGTATGGTGCCGAAAATCACAGACTTTGGTCTGTCAAGACTGTTTGGTCAACAAACTATTTGCACCTCATCTCGTGATGGGACATTGTAAGTTGACGCCACTTGTTAATACCGTGCATTTTTGTCATGAGAAGTTTGTATTTTCATTAGACTCTTTAATACTGCAAAATTGTATATGTGTTGTGATTCAGTGGTTACATGGCACCGGAATTTTTGCACGGAGGTACAATGACACCAAAATCAGATATATTCAGTTTGGGTGTACTGATCTTGGAGGTCATAACAGGACATAGGGACTACCCCGACGTTACTAGAACACCTTCAGATGACTTTATCGAGCTTGTAAGGAAAATTTCCTGACGTTTCAAGATGGAGGTATTTCTTTCAGACACGGTGACACATTAGATCTTCTACACACTAAAGTTGCACATGTTTGTTCTGATTCTACAGACGGTTGAGAAATGGAGAAATGTGTTGCAGAGATCACGGGGGTATGGATCCCTAGAAACATGTTGCGAGCAAATAAAGAAATGCCTCCAGGTAGGTTTATTATGCGTGAATCCTGACCGCGCCAAGAGGCCGCCAATAACAAACATTATCGGTGTGCTCCAAGAATCTGAAAGTATCGGCTGTGTCATTAGCAACGAGGCTGCGTTATTGGTGGATCAGGTATATATATGATCACTCAACGGTCATGGATGTTATTTGCTACCCCTTCTCATTGTCTTTCAGCAATATGGGTAAGCCATCGCACCTCTAAGGATACACGCTAGAAACTATGTATCTAGTATCTGAGGAGCTTGCGTTCATATGCAGTATTGCAGTGTGGTAAGAAGACACTTGTATAAGTGACCGTGGATCGATGCAGACCATGAGAGGCCGGATGGCTGGAGAACATGATTGATCTGCACTCCTCCACTTTGTGGTTTTCACACGGTCGTACGCTAAAACTGATCGTGGTCGTTGGTTGAGGTAGTAGAGGGCTAGGGGGAGGCTTATGGTCGACTCCTGCGTGTATTCTTGCAAGTTACAAGTGTCCTTAAAATGTTTCATCATGCAGCCGAGCTAATCTGATGACTGAATGCTTGGCCTTGGATTGTTGTTATTGAAGTCAGGGACAGTGACTGTGTTTCGCTTCTTACCCAAGTATGAAGTATGTATGTATACAACTGTCGGAATGTACAGCAGTGCGGATCCAGTGGTCTAGTCATTGGTTCAAACTTCAAACTTCAATATAGTAGCCCGGTCATCTTCTTCACCGACTGAAACTTGACAGTCTTTCGAACTTGAAGGGGGCCGCACCCCAATAATCTCCGATTAATGATGGCTACATCATCCCGTAACATCCCTTTCCCCGTAATACTGGGTGTACCAAAACCGGCCAACGGCCTCCCAGTAGTGTTTGGACTAGTAGACACCCAACGGCATGTCCATTGACGTCCTTTAAATCGGACTCACTATTTATTCATAGATATGTTTGGACACGTCCGTAGATAGGTACAGGGGTCTCTGCTATGTATTAATGTAAAACAAATCTCAAATGATAAATATCACACGTATGGTACGAAGAAGTTCGGCCTACATATTTTTCTTCTCTTCTACACATGCATGTATACAATGAGGAAATTGATGCTGTCAGCAGATATCTTTTTGTATTTTCAATCTTAAACATGTTTTATCTCTTAAACGACAAATCTGATTAAAATTTTGTTTTTGCCATCAAATCCTTCAAGGCTAGATTTTCAAAACTAGACCCCATATATATTCCGACGACTTTTTTTGACGGAGGTGGGGTTAAAAGTTACCACGTCTATAGTGCGTAAATTATCATGATGTTTCCACTGAAATTATCATGGCATGCTTCAACTACTGTTGTATTATACGTTTAAAGCTATCATTATATTTCAACTACTCTTCACTCATCGGACGATGGTCTTGGTGAGCTACGACGATAGCCCGTGGACCCTGAGCAGATATTATGAAGGTGATGCGCGGCATGGCAGGCTCCTGGGACACGGATGCGTCAAGGAGATCTCAGATCCTGCCCCGGCAGCAGGGGTTGAGACCGCATGGCGGCGAAGCCTGCGAACTCCTGTTGCGGCCGAAGTTATGGAGGTCGGAAATGAAAATAAACCTCCTCGTCGCCCAAAGCAAAACCAGAAGTCTCACCTCCCCCTGGTGGGGCGTCGCGCGGCAGAAAGCCTCCACCGCGACCTCCAAGGAAATCATGTGGGCCTCCTGGCCAACCAATAAGGCAAGCCGGCGGCACATCTCCTTGACTCCTTCTCCTCAAGGTCGTCAGGAGAGGTCCGTGATGGGCCAAGTGTGCTTCGTCTGGAGATGGCCGATGGCGGGCCGTGTTCCTGTTCAAAATAGTTCCCCTCACCACACCACACCACACCACTCCTCTGTTCATCCACCTCCGGCCTCCACTCCGCTCTACTGTGCTAGACCGGCGCCGGCAGATCCAAGCACCAGATCGACTGACTCCTCATCGGTGAGTGTCAGGCCACACCCGCCCGCACAAAGCGAGGCGTTTGTTAGGCTCCATAATTCCACACGATCCGTACTGATCTGATCCAGAGTGTTAACACATACTGCTGCAGACCTGCAGTGCTTCCTTGATCTTCTTCCCCTACCCAACAACCACTCCGCTTTACCCAACCTCGACGCACTTTTCTCCCAGAGTCCTCCGACGACCTCCATCGATCCGCTCCACTGGACTGCCCCTGGCGCATTCGGACTCTGGATTCATCCCCTGGTGCCGTTGGTGAGCAGATCGAACTTGATTGAGGTTAGTTTGATGGGTTCGACTATGTTACATCTAAATGTGAGATAATATCTCACATCTAAGTTAATTTCATCATCTGTTTTGTGGCCCCCCTTCACTTGTTTTTCTTGTATTTTTTAACAATATATACACAAGAAAACTGTCACGATTCACGTATGGCTACACGCGCTCAAAAAAGTTTGGCCGTGGCCGCTACGCATGCAAGCTACTGTAGATCAATCAAAGTGCTTGCTTGTGTGGTTGGTTTGAGCTAGCTTTCCACATACGAGCGAACAGCAAGGAACTTTGAATATTTTTCTGAAAAAGGGAGCAATTCTACAATACGAATATTTTCTTGAAGTTGTGAACATTTTGCGAACATATTTTGAATCTTGAACACAATTTTGATTCCAATTTTTCTTTGAAAAACGCGATCATTTTTATTTTTTTTGAAAGTTTTAATTCTGAACATTATTTAGAAAATGTGAACAATTATTGAAATTCCGAATTTTTACATAAACAATTTTTTAAAATATACATTGAACATTTTTCAAAATTTTGACTTTCTGATAACAAAAAAGGAAAAATAATCAAATAGACAAATTGCATGTTAATGGTAGACTTGCAACTAGGACAAAAAAGTTTCAACCCAGTTGTGAGTCGGTTGTGGATTTGCAACTCGGATAAAAAAAGGTCAAGCCCAGTAGTTAGTCAATAATGGACTTGCAATTGTGTCAGAATTTTTTTGGCCAGTTGCGAGTCAAGGATGGACTTGCAACTCAGGAAAAAAAACATAATCTAGTGTCCGTTGCGTGTCAATGGGGAACTTGCAACTGGTTAAAAAATGGTCGGACCTAGTTGTGAGTCTATGGTTGACTTGCAACTACGAAAAAAAAATCAAAGGTCATGATTGCATGTCGATGGTTGACTTGAAACTAGTATAAAAAAGGGTCAAACCCAGTTGCGAGCCGAAGGTTGACTTAGAACTGAGACCAAAAAATGTCGGACCCCAGTCGCGAGTTGCCGATGGACTTGCAATTGGGAGAAAAAAGGTTGGGTTCTAGTTACGAGTCGAGGGTGGGATTGCAATTGGGACAAAAAAAGGTAGGACCCTAGTTGTGAGTCAAGGATGGACTTACAATTGGAAGAAAAAATGCCTGGACCCCAGTTGCGAGTCGAGGGTGGACTTGCAACTGGGACAAAAAAGACTCGACCCTAGTTGCGAGTCGAGGGTGGACTTGCAACTTGTACATAAAAGGTCGGGCTCGAGTTGCGAGTCGAAAATTGACTTGCAACTGGGACAGAAAAGGATGGGCCCAGGTCGCGAGTCAAGGGTGGACTTACGACTAAGACCAAAAAAGGTCGGTCCCTATTGCGAGTCGTGGGTGGACTTGCAACTGGGACAAAAAAGATTGTGCCCTAGTTGCAAGTCGAGGGTGAACTTGCAACTAGGACAACTAAGAAACAACGAGCCCAATTACAAGTCACAAGAGTTGGCTTGCAACTGGGATGAAACAAACTATGGTCCCAGTTACGAGTCTAGGGTGGACTTGCAATTGGGATTAAAACAAGAGGAAAACCAATGATGAAAAAATGATAAAATAGAAAATCATGAAGAAAACAAAACAAAAAAGTGTCCTAGCTACTTGGGCTGACTCATCTGCGGTTTGTTCGTCGTCGAGGGGTGGACTTGGAAATGGGACAAAAAAATCGAACCCCAGTTCCGAGTCAAGGGTTGACTTGCAACTGGGATTAAATAAATTATAGGCCCAATTGCGAGTCAAAGCTGGACATGCATCGAGATGAAAAATAAAGCATAAAGCCTAGTTGCAAGTCGAGGGTGGGCTCATAACTCGGACAACTACGAGACCAGTTGCAAGTCGAGGGTGGACTTGCAACTGGGACAACTAAGAGAATACAAGCCCAATTGCGAGTTAAGGGTCGAGTTGCAACTAAGATGAGAAAAGCTATGGGCCGGTTGCAAGTCAAAAGGTGGATTTGCAACTGGGATGAAAAAAATGCTCCAGTTGTGAGTCGAGGGTGGGCTTGCAACTTGGACAACTACAAGCCCAGTTACGAGTCGAGGGAGACATGCAACTAGAACAACTACGAAACTACGTGCCCAATTGCGAGTCAAGGGTCAACTTGCAACTAACATGAGACAAATTACAATCCCAGTTGCGTGCCAATGGTGGACCTGCAACTGGGATGAAAAACAAAACACATGCTCTAGTTGCGAGTCGAGGGTGGGCTTGCAACTCTGACAACTATGAGCCATTTGCGAGTAGATGGTGGGCTTGCTCCTGGGAGAACTATAAAACTACGTGCTAAGTTGCGAGTCAATGGTGGGGTTGCAACTCTGACAACTACAAGCCCAATTGCGAGTATGTGGTGGTCTTGCACCTAAGAGAACTACGAAACTACGTGCTAAGTTGCGAGTCAAGGATCGACTTGCAAACTAAGATGAGACAAACTATAGGCCCAGTTGTGTGTCAATGGTGGAGCTGCAACTGTGATGAAAAACAAAAACACATGCTCCAGTTGCGAGTCAAGGGTGGACTTGCACCTGGTACAACTACGAAACTACGAGTCCAATTGCGACTCAAGGGTCGACTTGCAAGTAGGATGAAACAAACTACATGCCCAATTGTGTATCAGTGGTGGACCTGCAACTAGGATGAAAACAAAAGCCACATGCTCCAGTTACGAGTCAAGTGTCGAGTTGCAACTAGGATGAAACAAATTATAGGCTCAGTTGCATGTCAAAGGGTGGACCTATAACTAGGATGAAAAACAATACACAGGCAAAATAATAGGGGCCAAATTTTGGTCAGTGGGAAGATAGGGGATGAGCTTCACCGTCGAGCCTCCAAACAACGAGATATATGGGCCCAGGTGAAAAGAAACGCGAGAACATCACAACACAAAACAAACGGGACAAGAAGACAAGCGAGAAAAAAGGACGAGCTAACATGGGCGCGCATGATCGAGTTTGTGCAAACATTAAAACAAACAAATCAGGCATCTATAGACTTAGATGAGCAAAAACTCATCTAGATTAGATTTAGCAAATCTAAAAAAGAAAAATCTAGTTACAATCTTATCTTGCTACACGTCAAACCAAAATAAAATAAAACAGGAAATAAAAATATATGTGGCCCTCCACAAAAAAGCTAAGCCGCAAAAATAAAACAATACACAAAACATAATAATGGACCAATAAAAATGTCATATCGGGTCTCACTGCTTCATGAGGGACAAACAAAAAATAGGACGCAACAACAACGAGCACGACTCAGAAGCACATGTATCTAACAGTAATATGAGTTAGCTAAAACATTATTAACTCTCATTTAGATGATAGCAAACCAATCCAAAACGGGACCCAGACCACGCCGCAAAAATGGCACAACAAAAGACGTACGCACGAATAAGTCAACAAGTAGACAACAAACACACGACGCAACACAAAGTGCGCGTGACAAAATGACCGGGCGATCAAGATTTGTACGAGATTTAAAATGAACATATGAAAAATTGAAAACTAGTTCATGAGTTTTAAACAAATAAGTAAAGTATAAATGGAGAAAGAAATAGAAAATATAAATAAAAACAAAAGATCGTGTATTTTAAAAAATAGTTCGTAATTTAACAAATAATGAAGTAAAAAAGAAAACAAAAACAAAATAAAACAGAAACAAACAGAAAAAACAAATTCTGGGAGCCAAAATGGGAGTGTACAAGAATGAGAAGAACTAGGACCGAGTCGTAGCACAGACTTGTGAAAAGAAATAGAAAAACGCAGCCAACAGCGGAAAAAACAAAGGACCACAACAACAAGGCCCATGCCAGACACAGGGGACGAGCTAGAAAGCGAATAAAAAAGGCCCAGCAAGACACAGAGGATGGAGCGAACAAAAAAGGCCCAACAAGACACAGAACACGCATCGATGAGGACTGGAACAAAACGAGACAGATTATTTCCCAATTGCACAAATCTTATTGCAAGTTTAATCCTGTGGCTGTAAATTTAGATGTGAGATAGCTATTTCACATCTAGATGTGAAATAGCAAGCCCGTAGTTTGATTGTTCCGAGATTTCCTCCTCCCCGACCCCCTGGCTTTTTTCGCTGCTCTAAATAGGAACATGGAGCTATATATCGTTCCGACAGTTCGAATGGATGTGGAGTTGTGGACAGTAGGTGCCTACATCCGCAGCAGAGGTAATGACTACCCTACATGTGGAGGTCGCAAGGGCCTATTTGGAGCTTAGATTTGATGGTCACCGGTTCCGCACGGTCATCAAGCTGAAGGAACTGGACCCGGTGTGGAACTAGCCCTTGTACTCGGACCTGCTCAAGCTATCGAAACTTTGCGCTCTTTCTCTCCAAGCAAGTGTATATAGCGTCAACGAATCTGGCCAAGGTGTGGAGGTTGATGATCTGGACCCGCTGTGGAGCCAGCGCGTCTGCTTCCACCTGCTTTGCGCTTTTGCTCTGAAAGCCTGTGTTTACGACGCCACCGAATCTGCACAAGGTTCTTCCAGTGTCCGTGTCCGCCCAAAATATTTGAACCAGGTGCGGAACCAGCGCGTCTACTTTCACCTGCTAGATCTATCGAATCTTCGTTAGGTTCTTCTCGAAGGTGGTGCAGCCAGTTCCATCCGATTTTATAGCGCCTCAGACATGCGCCTCTCTGATTATGTAGAGTAACTCGTACTCCCTCCGTTCGAAAATACTTGTCATCAAAATGGATAAAAGGGGATGTATCTAGATATATTTTAGTTCTAGATACATCTCTTTTTATTTATTTTGATAACAAGTATTTCCGGACGAAGGGAGTACTACACAACTGGGAAACTGACACTGACTTCATATCGTGCTCATACGGGAAAAACAAACCAATGTGGTTGTGTGTGGAGGTCAGAAGCGCTTATGACCTCATGCCCATGGATGAGCAGGGTTCTGCAAGTACCTTTGTCGAGCTTGCCTTTGATAATTTCCGGTACCGCACGGCTGTCAAGGAGCAAGACCTGAACCCGGTGTGGAAGGAGCGCTTCTACTTCAACTTGTCGGATCCATCTAATCACCCTGAGATTCATCTTAAAGCATATGTCTACCATGTCGACAGACTATTCAAAGGTTCTGAGTCCTTGGTTGGCAAGGTCAGAGTTGATCGGACCTCATTCCTGCCCTTCCATGATGCTAAAGTCTTGCTTTATCCACTGAAGAAGCGTAGGATGTTCTTCGTCACAGGGGGATTGGCTCTCAAAGTATACACTACTGATGACGCCTCCATCAGACCTTCAAACCTTTTTCTGTCGGTGGATACTGTAATATGCTTTCGAGATTTCCATGTTTCCAATGACCTCGAATGCGTATTACGCCGTCAGAGTTCAAGACCATACAGTGTACCATTACAATATTTGAAAAAAATCACAAAAAACTTCTCTCAAGAGCGAATACTTGGACAAGGTGGTTTTGGTGTTGTATATGCATGTATCTAAAGAAAAAAATAACAAAAAACTTCTCTCAAGACCATAGCATACAGTGTAAGATCGCAACATATCATTGTCTTTACTTTATTTCAAACTTGATTTTTATCTCAGCTACAAATATATGCATGTATCTAGAGTTGACACACATCCATAATCGTCTGGTGGTATAGGGAGTGGAGCAAGATGGTGAAATGATTGCTGTGAAGAAAATTGTGTCGTCATTTAGGCCAGGCCTACAGAAGCAATTCGAGAATGACGTTTATCATCTTATGATGCTTAAGCACCCCAATATAGTGCAGTTTGTAGGCTACTGCTATGAAACACATAATTCGCGCTTAGAGTGTGACGGAAGATATGTTTTCACGGAAATGGCGGAAAGGTTACTTTGCTTGGAGTATCTGCCCAAGGAAGCCTGGATAATTATCTATCAGGTATGCCATTCCATATGGTATTCATTTTCTTGGTTTCTTCTTTATTTGAGATTTTAGCATGTGAGGTTTGAACTTTGCTCCAAAAGATTGTATTTCATTCACATATACCAGGTGTTGCAATAGGTAAATACTAGACCATGATGACGCGCGTTGCCGCGCCCGTCCATTTTGACAAAATGATGACATGGATGTTAGAAAAAGATTGGCCAACCGGGAAGCAATGTTACCAAACAAACACAAGATAATCCGCATTTTCGAAAAATATGTTCCCATGAAAACACAAACAACAAAAGTAATATCATGCTTGTAAACGCTTTGTTTCAAGAACCAACTTAAAGCAAGATGGTCTCAATTCTGTTCGTTATAATCTGACCATCTAGAATTAATAAGACTCTTATTAAGAAAATAGAGAAGAACAAGTAGCTGACCGTTACATCCTGGAAATGCTATTGTCAGGTCCTCAAGAAGCGTCGAACTTCATCCTCTGATTGATCCTCTCTATTCTCACCTATGCATGTCGAGGCAGAATTCAATACGCCACAAACAAATTCGACAAACTGAACAAGGAAAAAGAAAGGGCATCCATCGACAGTTATGTATGCTCTTTGTAAGGTTGTGCCTATACCTTCCCTGTCCCTACCAGACATGGAAATAGTCCTGGGGTGGATAGCTTAGCTCCACCGGCCTGGCACTATTCCCCTTGCCCTTCTTCTAGCCATCCTCGATTGAGCTAGGGTTGCCTTCTTCTCGGTATCACCCTTGCCTCTATTGGATCCCATTCTTTTTGCTCCTCTGCCTGAAAGTCTGAATTAATGTTGCCTGCTCGTCAGTGGCATGCAGAAGGATCGTCCCAATAAGTGAACAAATTGAAAATCACCAATCCTGGAAAGTGACTGCAGCTATCTTCTCGATCCAATCAGCAATTGTCAGCAGGGCACTGGCGTTCCCAATAACTGAGGACATAAAAACTTTCATGAAAGACTTTGAGACCAGTTGCGTCAGGACAATTCAAAAGGAGAGCGGCGCATTGGCCCATGAAGTTGCCGCATATGCTGATTTCCATGGAGATTTAAGATTAGAATCTAGCGTTCCTGAGTTGTATTGTAAAGAGTGTGATCTGGCTCTGGTGAATGTTTGGTGAATTGTTTTCCCTCAAAAGAAAAAAATTGTAACTGACCTGAGTATTGGAAACATATTCAATTGTGCCTTCCAAACCAGCCGAGTGTTGGAAACAACTAATGGAAGGTGTAAAGTGTCAGCTTGACGACTCATGAATTGTGATTGAAGCTATATGATCAATCTAATAGTTAATTTCCTTCAGGTTTCAAGTTTTCAACCCAACCACGGTCCTGTTATTTGAATGTAGAAATATAGTTAAAGAAGCTCACGGGTCACGGCCATACATAGCAATCATCTGTCGCAGATGCCTAGTGACTTATCAACTGAAATAAAAGTAAAACGCATACATGACAGATTGAACAGAAAAACATGCAAATATCAGGATGTCGGGAGGAAATTTAGGAAGGTAAGCAAAGCAAGATCACATCATTAATATAATGGGAAGGAGGAATCGTGCAGGAGTCTTATTTTTCTCTCCTTTGATTGTCCACGATCAGCAAAAGAATTGGTACGTACCTTTATCCACTGCATCCGGCTTGTGAGCGCTGCCAATGTCCTCCCAGAACGGGAGCCACCTCCTCGTGTTCGCCATCGAGGACTCTGTCCTAGTGGTAGCTCCCTCTACTCGATGAATCACTGTCACCGCCTCTTCTCTCCGTTTTACACCGGGGAGGGAAAGCGGACGCACCTCGGCACCTACCACCTCGAAGGCAGAGGGGATGCAAGCCCCAAGGGTAAGGAGAAGGGAAGCAAAGAGGCCGCCATGGCCGCCATCACATATGGAATGAATCTGGGTAGGAATTTGTGGGCTCTTGAACTCAAGGAAAGAGGCAAAAAAGTAGGCGATCCGATCAGTAACGCACCTCCACCATCGATCGGGAAGTCGAGCAGCTGAGGAAATGAGACGGCCGTGTGACCGCATATCCCGCGTCGCCTTACCTCGCACCGTCCCGCCCGGCGCCATTAACCACGTGCCTCCACATCGAAAGCGTCGCCTCTTTGGATATGCCGGCCAAGAAAACCACTCTTCGACCCATGCTCGTGCGGCCCAACAACGTTTTTCAGAATCATCCGACTGGGCTGTGTGCCACGTTGGCCCGATTAACGAGAGGACGCCCAAGTCAGTCTTGGGAGCAGCGGCCCAGGACACGTTTCGGCTGGCCCCGACAAGAAGATTGGCACGGTGAAAAACTGTTGTGGACGACCAGGTGATCCTGAGCGTTGAAGGAGCAGATCAACGGCTAGAAGTGTCAAATCGCTGTGGGGAAGCGTAGCTCGCTGCATCTTACTGTTTCTCAATGTTGTGTGGGTATCAATCTAAAATGGACAAATGAATATAAATCATAGACTTTTATAGCTCTTGCATATGGAGTAGGGCATTTTGGAGACCGAGCTCCATAGAGCCCTTTATTTTGAAAAATTCAAAATTCATAAATTTCGGTTTAAAAAAATTCTGACAAAAATTACACATGTATGCAAGTATGCAAGGATGTAAAGTGTACGTGTGCAAAATTTCAGGATGAAATATCTTGAATTGCGAGCTGCACAAAAAAAACCATGAACTTTAAAGATGAACAGTACATATGCTAAAAAGCCTCAGATTTGTCTTTTTTGTGTAGCGCACATTTTATTGTATTTTGACCTAAAAATTGCACACATGTATATTATGTATCTAGCTATAGGTGTATTTATTTTAAGAATTTTTTGAAACTAAAAAGTTTGAATTTTTGAAGTTTTCAAATAAAGGCCTCCATGAAGCTCGGTCTCCGTTTGGCATTTTCGTTGCTTATGTTGATATATTATCTAGAGAACAACAAAATAGTTTTCCAGGATACATTATGAGAATGCTCTTCTTCTGGTCACAAATGCAGATGAATCTTTTGGACTTGATTGGAGCACACACTACACTATAATCAAGGGGATTTCCTATGGTTTGTTTTACCTTCATGACCAGATTGATAAGCCTATTATTCACTTGGACCTTAAACCCGCGAACATATTGTTGGATGACAATATGGTACCCAAAGTTACAGACTTCGGTCTATCAAGACTGCTTGATCAACATACTATCTGCACTTCATCTCGTGACGGAACATTGTGAGCTAATGCCACTTTCTAAAGCATTACTTTTATTCATAAGCAAGATTATAGTAACCAAAATTCTATTCATGTTATGATTCAGTGGTTACATGGCACCGGAATTCCTACACGGAGGTACAATTACACCAAAGTCAGACATGTTCAGTTTGGGTGTAACAATCATGGAGATAGTAACAGGACACAGGGACTACCGGTCGTTGTTACTAAAGTCATCTTATTGAGCTTGTAAGGGATTTTTGTCTCATATTTCAAAACGGAGGTCTATGTTTCACATTAGGGATGGCAGTTTTGCCCATGGGTATGGGTAGGTACCCTATTCGAAAATAATGGGTATGGGCAAGACTTGAAGAGATTTTCTATCCACAGGTAATGGGTATCCATACCCGCAAAATATATGGGTAAGGCATGGGTAAGAAATTGTGCCCATGGTAACCCAATGAATACCCAGAAAAAATTAATAAATGAAAATAACTCCTATAACATGTGGGGTTGACATCCAACTCATATGGTCCAACCCTAAATCTCGTATTCCTTAAACAAGTCATAGCTCATAGGCTCATAATCACCTGCTCGCCACTCCTCATACGTCCTATGTGACTCCTCAAAAAGATGAAATATCGACTCTTCGCTACCAGACTCTTGTCGAACACTCGATCCAGCGATCCCCAATTCCCACCGCTGCCTTCCACTACGCCGGCCTTCCACCAACCGCTGCTCATACTCCCCTGATGCCTCCAATAGGCCACCCACTGGAGGAGGCCACATACGTGCTATACTACTCTACCATGATCACTTGAATTTTGAACTCATTTCTCTACCTCTTAAGCATTTGAATGCTATATATTGTAACCAATGGATACCCGTTGGGTATAGGATACCCGATGGGTATGGGCATGGGTGTTAGTTTATACCCATGGGTATGGATGGATATAAAAAGTTTCTATGGGTATGGGTTTGGATAGAAGGAGGTTGTACCCGTCCATACCCTACCCATTGTCATTCCTATTTCACATACCCGATGTTGCATTTTACCCTTTGCACACTAACTTTCCATATGTGTGTTCTGATTTTGCAGACCCTTACAAAATGGAGAAATGTGCTACATAGATCACTGGGACATCGATCCCTAGAAACAGACCCTGGAGATGAATGCATGTTGGTCTAATCTGTGTGAATCCCGATCGCACCAAGAGGCCTCAGATAACAGAGGTTATCAGTATGCTTGAAGAAGTAGAAAGTACTCTCTCCATCCTAAAATAAGTGTAATAACTTTACTACAACTTTAGCACAAAGTTGTACGGAAGTTAAGACACTTATTTTTAGACTGAAGAAGTATTGAACTGCGACATTAGGAACGAGGCAACGTATACAACAGCCCAGGTATGATCACTCAACAGTCACGCCGTGAGCGTGTTTGTTTTGCTAGGCCTCTCATACTCTTGTTAGCATTGCGCTTGAACATCTGCATATCTAGTATCTGAGGACCTTGCATTCATATATCGTGTAGTGAGTCGCTGCATCCACACTTGCCAGCGTGGGTGAACCAATGCAGAACATGACCTGGCAGTGAGGTGTAGCGTGATGAGCCGATGCGTCGATCCCGGCTCGTTCTAAGCGGTCGTCCATGCAGACCATCGCGGGGGTAGTCGTGGCGTACTCCACTCGCCTCGCCCTGGATACCACTATAGATTTGAACAGTAAACTCTTGTACACCACGCAACGATAACGGATTTGACATGGTTTAATCACAGTTTGAGTGTGAGGGCTCTGCAATGCTGCTCCTAGTGTCATGTGATGGTACCGAACATTGTTCTGACCTTCTGATTGTGCTGGGATGCTCTGCTCGCATAGATAGTGTATTTGCACATCAACCGAAGGGCTCACTGTTTCCCGAACCTTGGATAGCCAAGTAAGGCAGTACGCTGACTCCAGTGAGTTTTGTGACAGTTACTCGCTCGAATGAGTTTGCGCCTAGTTTACAGACAGATCAGGAACTCAGCTAGTTAGTTACCCAGGCTGCTAACAAATTGAAGGTTGCAAGTGCTTGTTTCTCTCCCCCTCCGGCTGCTAGCTGGAGCCCGGAGGTAGGGTGGGTATTGGGTAGTGCCAGTGGTGAAGCCAGCATGGAAGAACCTGTGGGGTAATGCTAATTTTGATTGTTTTCTTCATAGTGTACAGTAAAAGTACAGTGATTTTAGCCACAGCTTACATGTAGAAACTAGCACTGGCGCTTCAGAATCTGGTTACGAAGCCTAATTTACTTCATCAGTTGTTCCAAGATTCCATTATTTTTCTTCCCTTGATCTTTTCAGATGTCCTGTAATCCACTCCACTTCATCCAGTTTGATTAGTGTAGATCCGTTAGTAATAAGGAATATTTGCTAGAGTCTCAACTTATTTCATTCCTGATCATCATTTCTTCATACTACAAAGTGTTATTAACTTATTGCTTGTTACATCATACATCCTACATCAGTTGCAAGCATGTTCTCATTTAGCACTTTTTCTTGCAGAGACAACGCATAAAAAGGGGTCTCGCGCGGATCATGGCACACACCCCTTCGGCAAAGCCCTCCTTGTGGCAGGCCTTGGCACATGGAGCATACTTGCACAAGGAAGCCTTGCCGATATAGGTCTTGCTGAACTTGCTGCATGTATGGGCTTCATAGCCTACAAAACAATGAACACACAATATGGTGTATCAAAAAGAAAAGGAAAGAGGACCTATGATGTTCTATAGAAAAACAAGACAGAAAGAAGTGGCTTGGAATACAAACATCACATATGACTAGCAATGTGTACATCATGCATGGAAGAAGTGCCTTACTCTATGGGTGAAATTTTCAGACAACGCTTACCAGGAACCAAGAGGAGTGGCATGAGCAGTAGCAAGTTCAAAACAAATACTAGAAACATTCTAAAAAAATGTGATGAAAGATGCTTGCGTGTGTGATATCCATGCCAAGTTCCATCTCATTCAGACGTCTGAAACATGAACATTTTGTGAATGACATTCTGAACAGATTTTGAAAAAGATAATGTTTTTTGAAATTCCTGAACATTTTTTCAAAACATGAACATGAGAAAATTTTAAACCGCAAATTTTTTTTTGAAATGACTGAACAATTTTTTTAACACAAATATTTTCTACAATTGTGAACAAAACTTTAAAACAAGAAAAAATTTAAATTCGTGAAAGACTTTTTGAAGCATGAAATTTTTTTTTAATTGTCATCAAAATTTGGAAATGGGAACATTTTTTGAAATTGGGAGCAAATTTTGAAAAAGAGAACATGTTATAAAATTATGAAAAAACATTTGAAATTCTCAAACAAAAGAAACATGAAAAAGAAAAAAACGAAAGAGCAAAGAAAAGAAAAGAAAACAGAAAAAGAAAAGAAACGAAAGGGGGCAATAGAGGAAATAGATAAAAGGGTTCACGAACCTCCTAGAAAGTTCCCAAAACCAGAAAAAAAGGCTGGGAAGCACCTAGAAGATTCCTAAAACCATATTCGCTCCAACGTTTGAACGGGCGGGCCCATTCGAACGTTCGTCGTCGCCTCGACTACTAGCCGCAGCGAGCCGCAAATAGGAATTTCCATGCGGGAGATCCTAATTGGCGCTGGTTCTCGTGGAGCTCACAGCGAGTTGTGGCCCACTTGGCGACATTCACTTAGTTGTCTGCTATTAGGGAACAATGCTATTTGACCTTGTTATAGTACAACATAAATACACATTATATGTCCAATATAAACTTTTGAAAAGAAAGCATAAATTTGAGAGAGAATGCTTAAAAATATTGAGACCAACCAAGAATTTGAAAAAAGTTCACGAATTCGAAATAAAATCACCAGATTTTGAAAAAAGTTCACAGATTTCAGAAAAGTTCATCGATTTTGAAACGGGTTCGTCGATTTTGGAAAAAAAAGTTCATCGAATTTCAAAAAAGGTAATCCATTTTGAAAAAATTCATCGAACTTGAAAAGCATTCATCAATTTTGAAAAAAGATCATCAAAATTGAAAAAAGTTCATGCGAATTGAAAAAAATATTCATCCATTTGGAAAAAGTTCATGAATTATAAAAAAATAAAAATTTACAAATTTGAAGAAAGTTCATGGGATTCAAAAGAGGGTTGTGAATGTGAAAAGTACACGAATTTAAGAAAATTCATGATTTTTTTTAAAGAAAGAGAACATGAAAAGAGAAAGAGAGTAGGCACAAACAGGTCGCGGTTTTTCTATGTTGAAGATGTATAAAAAACAAACTTGTCACTAACAGGTTGCTAGTCCAGTTGGTTACTTCCTTTCGTACCGAAACTTGAGGTTTGCTGTTTGAATCCCATCCCCCTCGATTTTATTTTTGCAATATACAAGTCAGAAGAAAAAAACTATGTGGGCCGGCCCAGCTCACGGGTGAGGCTGTGTGCTTCAGGCGCCCGCTGTGTGGAAAGTGGCATTGCCTGAAGGGAGCCGGTACTGGGCCGGCCAGGAAACCACATGGTTTCATCATGCTGACATCACGTGTATTTTTCTTTCTTTTGTTTATATTTTGAAAAATACGACTCCCTCCGCTCATAAATATAAGTCTTTTTAGA